>NW_025978769.1:0-6363 GCF_021869965.1 Rhincodon typus | reverse complement strand
CATCGATTTCAACCTGAGCGCCGAGAACAGTGAGTCCCCAGGGGGAGGGGAGGGGTGGGATGGAAACAGGGTGGACCTGTTACACCGACACCACTGTACCCCGAGGCCTGGCCGTGCCCTGTCCCTGGCCCCCCACGCCCCTGTCCCTGGCGCCCCGCCGCCAACCCCGAGACCTGGCCGTGCCCTCGTTTCCCCCCCATCCGTGCAGACGGGGAGCCTGTGAACCCCCTGCTCCTCCATTTTCACCCCCACCCCCGCCACGCCTAGTAGAGGAGGAGTTGGGATAGTATTTCTCTGGTTTCCTACTCTGCCCTTAACCCCGTTTCTCCCCCACACCCCGCCCCCCCCCCCACCCCCCTTTGTCTGAGAAGACGCTCACGTCCGACAGAGTGGGGGGGGGGGGGGGGGTGGGGTTGAATGGGGCGTTGCTGTCGAGGCCTGTGACACCCCCCCCCCCGCCCCACCTCCCCTCCCCCCAGCACTTTGTCCGAGACTGGACCTCTGCACATTTTCCTGTTTCAGAACGTTGCGAGTCCCTGGATGAGGCGCTCTCCCTGTGGAAGTGCCTCCTGTCTGAGTCTCGTTCCCCTGCCCTGCGGAGCGCCGAGCAAACGGCCCACGCTGTCCTCCTCATGGCCGCCCTCTACAGGCTGATGGACAAGGTAATGGGGGTCTGCTGGGGGGGTGGGAGACGGTCGGGGAAGGCGGACAATACTGTTATCAGCCATTCCATTGAGCATAGGAGCTGGTGTCGTCACGTTGAGTTTGTACAGGGACATTGGTGAGGTCTCTTCTGGAGCAACTGTGTCCAGTTCTGGTCGCTCCCCACCCCCCAGTTATAGGAAGGATATTATTAAACTGGAGAGGGTTCAGGAGAGATTTACCAGGATGTTGCCGGGTGCAGAGGGTTTGGGGAGAGGCTGGGGCTTTATTCACTGGAGCATAGAGGGGGTGACCTTATAGAGGTTTATAAAATCATGGGGGACATAGATAGGGTTAACGATGGGTGTCTTTACCCTCCCGGATGGGGTGATTTCAAGACTGGGGGACACATTTTAAGAAGAGAGGAGAAAGATTTTAAAAAAAGACACGAGGGGTAAATATTTTCACACAGAGTGTGGTCCGTGTGTGGAATGAGCTTCCTGAGGAAGCGGTGGGTGTGGGTACAGTTACAGCATTTAAAAGGACATTGGGATAAGGACATGGACAGGGAAAGGTTTGGAGGGATATGGGCCAGGAGCAGGCGGGTGTGGGACTGGTTTAGTTTGGGACAGCACGGACTGGATGGGCCGAAGGGTCTGTTTCTGTGCTGTAGTACTCCGACTGTATCCTGGAACGCCCTCCCTGATGGATTGGTCTGTGTTAGTGTTTATGAATCAGATCCCAGTCACAAATCTCCCTGGCTTGATGGATAATATTTTTGGTTTTAACGCTGTGGTCTCTTCCCAGGATTTAAATAAAATCATCCTTCGGTTCAGTGGGTTTTGTTTTTAGCAATAGAACAGAAGATTGCTAACAAAATTTGAAATAGATCAAACCATCTACTTGCAAGATGCTTTCAAACATTTTTAGTCGCACAGCAAAGAGCATAATCCTGTTAATATAAAATTCTCTGTTATAAATTGAAAAGGTACTCCAGAACAGCTTTCGCATAATACTCAAAAAAAACAAACACACCAGGTACAGTGCCACATACACCACTCAGATAACACTCACATTGGAGCCCCTGTATCTTAACGCCTTGGTAGGTCTAACTTATTAAACGTACAGACTGGATAGCTTTATTCTGAAGCTATCCTGGATGTTTACAAGATGATGAGAGGCATAGATAGTGGATAGCCAGAGACTTTCCCCCAGGCCGGAAATGACTATTACAAGGGAGCATAATTTTAAGGTGATTGGAAGAAGGTATAGGGGAGATGTCGGAGGTAGGTTTTTCAGAGTGTGGTGGGAGTATGGAATGCGCAGCTGGCAGTGGTATGGAGACAGATACTTCAGAGACTTTTAAGCGACTCTTGGATAGGCACATGGAGGATAGTAAAATGTAGGGTATGCAGGGCAGTTTGATCTTAGGATAATAGGTCGGCACAACATCGTGGGCTGAAGGGCCTGTACTGTGCTGTACTGTTCTATGTTCTATTCTACACCTGTGCTCCAATGTACTTGGCTTGGCTTCAGGTAACCTCTTCAGGGCTTTATCCCAACACCTCTGGTCTGGGACTAACTCGACTCGCAGGCAAACCCAGCTCTCTCTCTCTGTCTGTTCCTGCTTGGGGGCACTGGTCTATTCCTGTTCCAAGAGTTGCGCAGGACTGCTCAAAGGAGGACTGAGAGAAAATCGTTCACCCCCTCCACAGCTGTGCGTGTTTCACTCTAGTGTTTTTTGTTTTTGAAAAGGTTCCTGAGCGGAAATCTCTTAACAAACCCCCCCCCCCCCCAGCAGACCCGCAATCCTCCTTGCTGGGTCACGAAAGGAGACACACGGGTGGGCCACTTGGGACTGAGATGGAGGGAGCATTCTTTCGCTCAGACGAAGATGGTGAAACTGTGGAGCTCCTCACCACAGGAGGCTGGGACACAGAGACTGGCGTGTTGATTTTTTTAAAAAGATGCTGAAGGTTTCGAGGGATTTGGAGTGTGTGGTGTTGAGGTAGAGGATCAGCTGAGATCACGTCAAACGACAGACTGGGATCAAATGGCCGCTTCAGAACTGGAGGGGGTGTGCAGGAAGTGAAGGGTGTTTTTTTTTTTTTCTAAATACCCCCTTTCCCCCCCCCCCCCCACCCCCCCGGGGTGGAGGGGTCAGCGACGGTGGTGAGCGGGAGCTGAGAGCTGTACGACAGCCAGCAAAAGGAGTGGCCGTGGTCATGGAGAGGAGAGAGTGAGTAGTCCGGACTAGGTGTTAATAGCAGAATGCACGTCAGCTGTGCATTTCACAAAAAGCCAGGAAGGCGTGAGGGATGCTGGTGGTGATCAGGGTTTTGTTTTTTTTGGTGGGGGGGGGGGGGGTGGGGGGGGGGGGGGGCGTTTGGCGTGGACAGGCGGGAGGTAGGTGGCAATGGCTGCAGCCTCACTAACGCACGCTTCGTCTGTTCCCCACCCCGGCTCCTGTAGCCGTTCCAGGTCATTGAGAGTTACGGGTTGATGCTGCGTTTGTTGGACCCTTGCACAGACTCGCTGCCCCTCGCTAACGTACTGCTCCAGCTCGGGGAGACACTCTTGTCGGTCGATTGTCTGGACGAGGTGCAGGTGGGTAGGGGGGCACCAACTGGCGGAGCAAGTTCTCCCTTCCTGCACCGACTTGCTCGCACGCGCTCTCATCCTTCTTCTCCCTCCGCACTTTGACACACGCTGTCACTGTGTCTCCCTCCCCCCTTGCACATTCGGTCTCCCGTGTGCAACCCCATCCCAAGGTGTCCGCGCTGAGCTGATTACGTGCTGGTGATGTTCTGATGGTACTTTTTTTTTCTCTCTCTCTCTCCCCTTCCGTCCTCTCTTTCTGCAAACCTCCCAACACCCCTCTCCGC
Source organism: Rhincodon typus (assembly GCF_021869965.1). Classification (NCBI taxonomy): domain Eukaryota; kingdom Metazoa; phylum Chordata; class Chondrichthyes; order Orectolobiformes; family Rhincodontidae; genus Rhincodon; species Rhincodon typus. Next base: position 2,836 of record NW_025978769.1, on the reverse strand, counting down.
TTCTCCCTGCCTCTGTGTCTCTATCGCACTGTCTCCACCCCTTTCTTTGCCTCTTCCCGACTCCTGCATGCTCTCCACCCTCGTCTCTTTCTCGCTCTTGTGCTCCCTCCCGCCCCGTTAGACCTGCCTGGCCCGGGCGGAGCTCTTACTGAAGGAGGATAACTCTGGTAAAGGTGACCACCACCTCCTGGCAAAGACGACCTGCACCCTCCTTCGCAGCCAACTGCTGTTGGCCACATCCCAGGTGGGTACCAGGCACAGGTCCAGGTGGGGTCTCGGGGCGAGGGGGAGTTGCTGGTCAGTGGTGGGGAGGGGACACAGAGACCGGGGGAAGTGTCCCCGAAGCCAAAAGGCTGCAGGTGCCGGAACTCTGCGACAAAAGCCGAAAGTGCTGGAGGAACTTGGCAGGTCTTGTAGTCTCTGAGGGGGGAGAGAGAGAGGGAGGGAGGGAGGACAGAGGTTAGAGTTTGAGTCGAGTGTGAGTTTTCTTTCAGGACTGAGGAGCTGGAAGGGGGCGCTTTATATAGACGGTGCGGGGTGACCAGAGTTGAAAGATGAAGAGGTTGAGAACCGTGATAAAGGAGTGGCTGAGATGCAAAATAGGTGTCAGTGTTTGGTGTGAATTGAAATGGTCCGCATCATGTGTTTAGTGTGTTTTTGTGGGGTGTTGTATTTGTGCCCTGTAGGGTGCTTTGAGCCAAAAGGTGGTTGGCGGGGGTTGGTGTTAGAATTTGAGTTTCTGCAGACTTTTGTTGAATAGCCAGGGCTCGCGTTAACATGGCTGCAGCTCCCCAGGACAACGTCATGCTCACTGTTAATGTCTGTGTGACCGTCTCCAATCGCAGGTTCCTGAAGGCCTGACCCCCCTCCTCGAGGTCCTGACCTGCCCGTCCCTTCACAAATCATCCAAGGCCTGGTACCTGCTCAAAGCCAAGGTCCAGCAGCTGGTAGCTGCGTACCTGAGCCTGCCACCATCTGCTCTGCCTGCCTCCCTGCGCCGCCGCCTCCAGCAGCATGGTGAGTAGGTTCTGGGGGGGGTGGGGGGTCATCTAGGCCGCTGTCACCCTGCAGCTCTCTCGCCCCCTCTCTCTCTCGCTTCCCCCACCTCTCTCTCTTTCTCTCTCTGTCTCAGTCTCTCCCTCACTGTCTCTCTCTGTGCAGGATGGAGGAGCCCAGAGTCAGCGCTGACTGATGCTCACAAGATGCTGTGTGGGATCGTCATGTTGGTATGTCCCGGAGTTCTGTCCTTTGGGAAGAGAAGCTCTGAGCTGAACTGTCCAGCCAGCCCAGGTAAGGGTGAGTGCGCTGTGTGGCTGTGTTCCTTTTAGAGCTGTACAGCATGGAGACAGATCCTTCAGTCCAACTCCTTCATGCCGACCAGACATCCCAATCTGCCCCATATCCCCCTAAACCCTTCCTATCCACGTCCCTATCCAGGTGCCTTTTAAATGTTGTAACTGTACCAGCCTCCACCCACTTCCGCTGGCAGCTCATTCCACACACGCACCACCCTCTGTGTGAAAAAGTTGCCCCCTCAGGTCCCTTTTAAATCTTTCTTTTCCCCCTCTCACCTTAAACCTCTAGTTTTGGACTTGCCTGCCCAAAACACATTTCCCAGCACACGCTCTCCCCACAGCCCCGTATCGATCTCCAAACTAATCCCACTGCCCCACTCTTTCACCCCACAGCCCTGTATCTATCCTCAAACTAATCCCGCTGCCCCCGCTCTCTCCCCACATGTGTTCCTCAATGTTGAATATTGATCTAGTCTCCTATTGAGAGCTGCCATGGTATTAGCCCCCTCACACTCTCTCTTCCTGCAATTAACTGACATCCGCTCCCCACCCCCCCCCCCCCCACCCCCCCCTCCCCACCACCACCAAACCCTCCCCAGCCTCTCCTCTGCGGCTCGTTCCTCTGGTCTCAACCCCTCACATCTTCTCATGCTGATGCTCCCCCACCTCATTCCTGTAATCACCCGTCCGGTAACAGGGAGCAACCCTCCCCAAGACCCCATAAATTCACCCTAACCACCCCCTCCTCCCCCTCCCCCAACCCCCGTGGATTCACATGGCCAATTCCTGGTATGTTTGAGGAGGATGGGGTGGGTGCTGATGGCAGAGAGAGACGTGATGGGTCGGGGGGTGGGGCCTGGAGGGGATGTTTGGATGGTCTGGGGCCCCATGTCTATTGGGAGTTTTGAGGGAAACCTGTGGTTAGCTGGTGTGGTGGTGGGGTGGGGCGGGGACAGGTGGTCTCTTGGCTTTCGCATGTCGGATCGCGAAGGGGCCTGCACCGAGGAGGAAGCCCAGAAATTGAGAATCATCAGAGGTGTGCAGTCCTGTACCGTCTGCGGCGCACTGTCGTCCACCTCCTCTCCTGCTCCCCCCACCCCCACAGCCTTGGGAGGCTTGTCCGGCTACTATTTTTTAAAAAAAAAAGTCTGTGTGAGGTTCCCTCCTACCCGCCCGCAACCCTCCCCTGGGCAGTGCATTCCAGACCCCGACTGCCCTCCAAATGGCAAATGTTTTCTCCACTGCCTCTAAACCTTTCGCTTTAAGAGGATCCCCCTCTGACCCCCGGCTTTGAACTCTGGTCAACTTGGCTTTGCACCGTTGGAATTCTGAGCTGTGGTAAATTTGGTGCCTTTACCAGTGACAGAGATTGTTAAATGGGCACAGGCCCAGCTCTGGCTATTGCGACAACTGACCTAATTGTTGCAAAGCTGAGAGTGACCCTGTTTCTAATCCCCACTGTTTCCATCCCCTAACCAATCCCTCATCCCCCATGTTGCCGCTTCCATCCCCTAACCAATCCCTCATCCCCCACGTTGCCG
>NW_025978768.1:3900-6365 GCF_021869965.1 Rhincodon typus | reverse complement strand
CCTTTCACTCTAACAAGAACATAATGATTCTGAACTCTCGTTACCACACTTCTGAAAACCTCCCACTTATCAGATGACCCTTTACCTGCAGTCTACTCCATTCAACTTTTGAAAGTTCTTGTCACATACCATTAAAATTGGCCTCACTCCAATTAAATAATTTTACCATTTCTAGAAGGCTTATCTTTTTCCATAACTGTTTTAAGACTGACAGAATTATTATCACCAGACCCAAAGTATTCCTGTACAGTCACTTCAGTCACTTACTGTGCCTTATTACCAAAGAGAAGCTCAAGTTTTCTCTTTCTCTTTAGTAGGAACATTGACTTATTGATAAAGAAAATATTCTTGAACACATTTAACAAATTATTCACCATCCAAACCTTTAACACTGTCGCAGTTCCAGTCAATGTTTAGAAAATTAAAATCACTGATTCCTACAACCTTCTCATTCTTTTGTATATCTGAGATCTCTCTACGTATTTGTTCCTCAATTTCCCCCGACTAATTAGGAACCCATAGTACAATCCCACCACATGATCATTCCTTTCTTATTTCTAATTTCAACCCATATATTTTCACCGGACAGCTGCAATATTTTCCCCAATAAAAAAAAAGCCACTCCCTCACTTCTTTGGCCTCCCTTTCTTTCTTTCCTACAGCTTCTGAAACCCGAAACATTAGTATGGGCAAAATATCTTGCATGGCGTATAATGTAGGAAAATGTGAAATCATTCACTTTAGCAGGAAGCAGAAACAAGAGCAGAATTTTCCTTAAATGATGAATGACTGCTGAATTCTGAGATGTGGAGGATAAAGTATGAGTTACAAAGTTAGTATGCAGATATAGCATGTAACCATGGTGTCATACAGCATGAAAACAGACCTAATGGTCCAACTATTCCATCCTGACCATATTCCCAAACTAAACTAGTCCCATCTTCCTGCATTTGGCCCACATCACTCCAAACCTTTCGAATTTGTGTGCTTATCTAAATCTATTTTAAACATTGTAACTGTAACTGTACCTGCACCTACCATTTCATCTGGCAGTTCATTCCACACACTGAGCACACTCTATGTAAAGAGAAAAGAAAAGTTACCCCTCATGTCATTTTTTAAATCTTTCTTCTCTCACCGTAAAAAATATGCCCCCTAGTTTTGAACTCATCCATCTGAGGGATAAGACCTTTGCTGTTCACCTTATCTAAGCCTCTCGTGCTTTTATAAACCTCTTTCAGGTTACGCCTCAACCTCCTATCTTCCGGTGAATGAAGTCCCAGCCTATCCAGCCTATTTTTACAACTCGAACCCTTCTTACCCAGTAATATCCTGCTTTTTTCTGAACCCACTCCAGTTTAATAATATCCTTCCGATGACGGGACTACCAGAATGGCACACAGTATTCCTTGAGAGTCCTCATCAACATCCTTTACAACCTCCAACATGACGTCCTAACTCCCGTACTCCAAGACCTGAGCAATGAAGACAAGTGTGCTGAATGCCTTCTTAACCACTCTGTCCACCTGTGAAACAAATTTCAAAGACTAATGTACCTGAAAGCCTAGGTTCTCTGTTCTGTAATAGTACCCAGGGCCCTACTATTAATTGTATAAGTCCTGCCCATGTGAAGTATTCCATTTTGGATAAAACAAACATTTTCTCAAATAAAGTTCAATCTGCCACTCTTTTTAGCCCATTGACCCAATTGAGCAAGATCTCGGTCTAATCCAGAAAGCCAATAGGCTGTATGCTTTATTATCACAGGAATTAAACATCAATGGAAGGATGTTCTGCTTCATTTGTACAGGGAAGGGAAGAGACCAAATCTCAAATACCTCGTGCAGGTTTTGGTCGTCTGTACGCTTATTCGAAGTGGTTCAGAGAAAGTTTACTAGATTGAACCCTGGAATAAGTGGGTTGTCTAAGGAGGATAGGTTGGGCAGGCGAAATGGAATAGGATTAGGCTAGAACTGCTGACTAAAACAGTAAAGTAATATGATGTGAGCCAGGATATAGGGTGTGGTGAAGTAGAATCTCAATGGGTTGAGCTCAAACGTCAATGGAGAGAAAGTGATATTAGTGTTGTATATAGACCCCAAGCTGCAGTAATATTGGGGAAAGCATTAGAATGGAATTTAGGACGACAAGGCATAAAGTTATGGGTGACTTCAACCTACATATAAATTGAGCAGATAGCATCAGTAGCAATAAGATAGAGGAGGAATTCTTAGCGTATATATGGTACAATTTTACGTTGAAAAAGCAGATGAGTATTGGGTAGTGAGAAAGGAATAATTGACAATCGAGTTGAGCATGGGCCCTTAAGGAAGAGTGACCACGACAGGATAGAATTCAACATTAAGATGGAGAGTGATGTCGTTGTTTTTGAGACTAGAGTCCTGTAATTAAATAAAAGAAGTTAGAATGGTATGAGGCATGAGCCAGTTGTGATAAATTGTGGA
>NW_025978768.1:1202-3800 GCF_021869965.1 Rhincodon typus | reverse complement strand
GAAAGAGAAATGAGCGGGTATTAAATTTAAGGAAGCAGCATACAAATTGGATAAATAAAACAACAGACCTAAGGATTGGGAACCGTTTAGATTTCAGCAAAGGGAGACAAAGGGATTTAATTTGAGGGAGAAAATAGAATCTGAGAGTACTCTTGCATGGACCATAAGATCAACAGCATTTTTAAAATAGACATTCACAGGATGTGGACATTGCTAACTAGGTCAGAATTTATTGCACATCCCTGATTGCCCAGAGTTAACTGCATTGCAGTGAGGGGGAGTCACATATACGCCAGACCGGGTAAGGATGACAGTTTCTTTCCCTGAAGGATATTAGTGAGCCAGATGGGTTTTTCCTGACAATCAACAACGGTTTCATGATCATCATTAAACTCTTAATTGAAGATTGATAATCCAAGATTAGTCAAGAAAAATGTAGGGTCTCCTTACAATCAAACAGGGAATTTATAATGGAGTGCAAAGTGATGACAGACCAATTAAATATATCTTAGATTTTCAAAAAGGGGCACACAAATAATGTCCCAAAATTAAGGGGATCACAGGGTCTAATTGGAAGGTGGAATTGTAAGAAATTGGGAAAACTAATGAGGTAATAGGCAGATAAATCCCCAGAGATTGATAACTTTCATCTCAGAGTACCTTAGGAAGTGGCCTTAGAATGAGCAGCTGCACTAGTGGTTATACTCCAAAATACTATACAGTCGCAAAGTGTTCTGATGGTTTGGAGGGTAGCTAGCATAACCCCAATATTTAAGAAGGAAGTCAGAGAGAAAACATGGAATTTGCATAACATTGTTGGTGGGAAAAATGTTCGAGTCCACTATAAAAGGTGGGATAACAGACGACTTAGATGATAGTGACAAAATCAGACAGAGTCAGCCGAGGCTTTTTCTGTGCTGCAGGTCTCTGAGACTGGATGTTGGGCGTGAATTCCCTCCCAGCCACTCCCCATTCTTAATTGGAAATATATCACTATTCCTTCAGTATTGCTGGGTGGAAATCCTGAATTCCCTCCCTAACAGCATTGTGGGTCCACTTGCAGCTCATGGAATACAGTGGTTCATGAAAGCAGATCACTACCACCCTCTCAATGACAACTAGATGGATTAGCAGCAATGCCCACAGGAATAAAGGAAAAAACATTATCAAGGCCAATTGGGAATGTGGAATTGAAACCTAAATAGATGAGCTTTGACCTTTTTGAGGCTCGAGGGGCATAATGGACGACTCTAGATCCTATTTCATATGTTCTCTTCTCCTTCTATCAAAATGCCTCATCTCACCAAAAATGGTGTATTCCCTGGAAATAAAAGGATGTTAATTGAAGCTGGGTGAGGGGATAAAATGGAACTAATATACCGAGTAGGTGAAGTAGGAGCGCTAACACCCTCCTGACCCCCAGTAATCAGACAAGATTTGTGTTTCTTTGTTCTCTGGTTCATTCGAGCATATGAATGAGGAACAAGTGTCGGCCACTCGGCCCTTTGAGCCTGCTCTGAGATTCAATAAGATTAGGGCTGATCTGATTTCGACCTCAACTCTGTGTCTGCGTATCCCTGAATATCTTTCATCATCTCGGTCATCAAGAATCTGTCTGCTTCTGCCTTAAAAAAAAAAGTTTAACGATTTGCAACCACTGCCTTTTGACAAAGGGAGTTACAAAGATTCACAACCCTCTTAGAGAAAAGAAATGTTCCTCACCATTTCAAATGGATTCACCCTTACCTTTAAACAATGACCATCAGTTCGAGATTCTTCCACAAAAGGGACCATGTTTTCAACATCCATGTGGTCGGCTCCCTTTAGTATCTTTCAAATTTCAATTTAGTCTCCTCTTTCTTTTCTAGACTCCAGAGGATCCAGGCCCAGCCTGTCTACCCTTTCCCCATTAGGCACTCGACTCATTCTAGGTATTAGTCCATTAAATCTTCTTTGAAATGTTTCCAATGTATTAACAACTTTCTATAAGTACGGTGACTAGAACTGAACACAGTACTCCAAATGCAAGTCTCACCAGTACAAAGGGGGACCGTGTGTGTCTGAAGGTGGCCCATGAATTCCCACTTGTTTACAGTAATGCTTTTCAGCAAGCTCAGGTCATTTGCATTTATCCAAGTACAGGCTGACACAAGTTATGGTCAGACAGTTGTACGGTTTGTATTGTTATACAAACAGCGTTGTTGTGGTATCACTCAAACCTCCCACTCTGCTGGCCCTGCAGAAATGATGACTGGCTCAGTAGCCAGTTCCCGCAGCCTGATTTGTCCTGTATTTTTCATCTTCTGTCCTTTCAAGGACATTCATGATCGAGGTGGGTTTTTCTAACAATCCAGAAGCTTTCATTCCACGTTTGAATGTTTTTAAATTTATTTTCTAGGGAATTGGAAAGGATTTACAGACAGGCAGCTCAAGTGAAAAATTGGATCAACAGCTGCCAGTAACACTCAATTCTCGAGAGCTTTGAACGTGGAAGAAAAAAGCATCGTTCACGGTGAAGAGAAACCGTACACGTGGTCTGTGTGGACAAGCGTTCAGTCAATCGTCTGGCCTGTCGATACCTAAATGCAGTCAAAACAG
>NW_025978768.1:0-1102 GCF_021869965.1 Rhincodon typus | reverse complement strand
TTTGCAATATCACAGTGATGGATCTCAGTTTGAGTTAAGCAAGGGCCACTCATCTCCTGATCTCCTTACATTTTTGGTGCAAACATGGACCAACCAGCTGAATTCCAAATGAGTGTGACTTTCCTGCCATCTTAATGCTCTATTTGACAGAGCATTGTATCAAGGAATCATAGCAAAACTGGAGTCAACGGGATTCAGAGAATATGATTCTCGCTTTGATTGTGGGTTTTTGAAAAGATTGCATCTTCAGACCTGAGTAGATCAAAACAAGGTGAATTTATTCAAGCTCGTACCACATATATGCGGAAGAGGTCTCCTCGTCTCGCTTGGAGATACTCTACCATTTGCAGCTCAAAACAGCATATTGAGACGTTTTCACATCAGGATGGTTGTATATAACATTGGCATAAAATAAATTAGATAACAGTCATTTACTACAAAAACAGGATGCTGTTCAGTTTCTTACAAAGTCTTGAGTCCTCTCATTTCAACGGGTCTTCTATTTCCATGTTATCTTCAGAGTTTCTCTGTCCCTACCATCAGCTCACAGCACGCAAGCCTTTCTTTGTGAGTGATACTTAAGTGAGTATTTTTAGTTGGTAACTGCTGACGGTTCACATAGATATGCATTTAAACTACCTGAGACGAAATAACTGTCATTACATGGTTGTATTTGACTCTTAGCCCTATGCTGTACTGTTCGTCCAAGCTTATCTCCCACTTGTTCTGTGTTTTAATGCTCCACTGCTTTCCTTTTATATTTTTATATTCCCCTTGTACACTCTCCTATCCTCCTTGCCCGACTTCACCCGAGTTGGATAATACTGAATACAGAGGAAGGTGCTTGTGGTTGGTTAGAGGCCAGCTATCTCAACTTGAGAAATTCCTCAGCATCAGTTTCTGGTCCCAAGCACCTTCAGCTGTTTCATCAATGTCCTTCCCTGCGTCATAAGGTCAGAAGTGGATATGTTTGTCAATGATTGCACGATGTTTAGCACCATTTGTGACTCAGCTACTGTAGTGGTAGATATTGAAATGCAGTGTTCCTGGACAATATTGAAGTTAGGCTGCTACGTGACAAAGAACATTTGCACCAAGTCCC
>NW_025978767.1:0-6366 GCF_021869965.1 Rhincodon typus | reverse complement strand
GTTAGATGGGCTTCAGATTGGTTTCACAGGTCGGCGCAACATCGAGGGCTGAAGGGCCTGTACTGCGCTGTAATGTTCTATGTTCTATGTTCTAAGGACTCTACTTCCACTACCTTTACAGAAAGACAATTCCAAAGACTCATGACCCTTAGATAACAAAAAAAAACTCATCGGTTTTAAATGGGTAACCCTTTAGTTTTAAAGGGTGACCACTAGTTTTTGATTCTCCCATAGGAGGAAACATTCTCCCCCAGTCCAACCTATCAAGATCTCTCGGGATCTTGTGTTTCTGGTGTTGATGAAAAAGCAGATTCACAGTCCTCTCATTTGTTGTTTCTTCCATTAACGCCCCTGCTCTTTACCACTTTCCTCTGCCTCCCCACTTGCTACTCAATCAATCTTATTGAATTTTTTTGAGAAGGTAACAGAGTAGACACAATGTAATTCCTCTGAATTTTTGAAAGGTGCCTCCAACTGACGAATGAATAAGGTCAGAGAAATGCAGTCTGGCAAAGGACTGCCAGCTGGCTTCAAGAAAGGAAGCAGAAAGTGGGAGTACAGGTTAGTATTCAAATTGGCAGAAGTTGTGATGGGTCATTCTACAAGATTCAGGGCTGGGACATCTGCTGCTCATAAAATAAAGTAACAATTTAGATTTTGAAATCAAATACACAAAGTTCTGAATTGCCAGAAGAAACCTTTTATTGGGGGGGTGGGGGGGTGGGGGGGAGTTGTATTGGATTAGTCAATACTAAGGAGGAATCCAATGGATTACACAGGAGCGTTTTAAATTTAATTCTTTCAAGGTATGCCAACATCGCAGACTCCATTAGCATCGATTGTTCTTGAATGTGCTGATGTGCTATTTTCTTGAACAGCTGTAGTCCATTTGATGTCAGTGCATACAAAATGATATTAGGAAGGGGGACTTTTAACTCAGTGATACTAAAAGGAATGACAAATATTTCTAAATCAGCTTGGTGTGTGGCTTGGAGGGGAACTTGCAAGTGGTGATGGTACCATGTGTCTGTTGCACTTTTCCTAGATGAGGTCAAGGTTTGGAAGGTAATGTTGAAAAAACCTTAGGTAAGTTGCTCCAGTGCACCTTGTAGATGGTAAACTTTCCTGCCCTTACAATGTTTAAAGTTGATGGGTTAGGTGCCAATCATGCAGGCTGCTTTGTTCTGGATGGAGTAAAGGTTCTTGAGTGCTGTTGGAGCTGCACTCATCCAGACAAATGGAGAGTATTCCATCACATTTCTGACTGGTGTCTTGTGGACAGTCGTCTTTTGCGAGTCACTTGCTGCAGAATTCCCAACCTGCTATATTCCAGTCCAGTTTTTGGTCAATGCTAACCCTAGAATGCTGATAGTGGGAAATTCATTGATTGTCATAGGGCAACGATTAGATTCTCTCTTGTTGGAGCTGGTAATTGCTTGCATGTATTTCAACATTAGACCTTATGGCGGAGGGAAAGTTATTGATGAAGCAGTTACAGGTTTAGAATATTAGCCTTACGTCCTGGGACTGAAATGGACGACCACCAGCAACTATAGCCATGTTACGTTGTGAAGGGTATAACTTTGAGTCAAAAAGTCATAGAGATGTACAGCATGGAAACAGTCCTTTTGGTTAAACTTGTCCATGCCAACCAGATATCCTAAATAAATCTAGTCCAATTTGCCAACATTTGGTCCATATCCCTCTAAACCCTTCTTATTCATATACCTGCCAGATGCCTTTTAAAATGTTGTAATTGTACCAGCCCCCACCACTTCCTCTGGCAGCTCATTCCATACTTGCACCACTCTGTATGAAAACATTGCCCCTTGGGTCCTTTTTAAATTTTTCCCCTCTCACCTTAAACCTGTGCCCTCTAGTTTTAGACTCCCCCACCTTAGGAAAAAAGACCTTTTTACTATTTACCCTATGCATGCCCCTCATGATTTTATAAACCGAAGGTCACCCCTCAGCCTCTGACGCTTCAGTGATAATAGCACCAGCCTATTCAGCCTCTCGTTATGGCTCAAACCCTCCAACCCTGGCAACATCCTTGTTACTCTTTTCCAAACCATTTCAAGTTTCACAACATCCTTCCTATAACAGGGAGGCCAGAAGTGAATGCAGTATTCCAAACGTGGCCTAACCAATGTCCTGTACAGCTGCAACATTACAGCCCAACTCCTATACTCAATGCACTGACCAACAAAGGCAAGCATACCAAACACCTTCTTCACCATCCTATCTACCTGCGACTCTACTTTCAAGGAACTATGAACCTGCACTTCAAGGCCTCTTTGTTCAGCAACACTCCCCCGGATCTTACCGGTAAGGTGTATACATCCTGCCCTGATTTGCCTTTCCAAAATGCAGCACTCACATTAATCTAAATTAAACTCCACCGGTCACTCCTCAGTCCATTGGCCTTTCTGATCAAGATCCCGTTGTACTCTGAGGTAACCATCTTGGCTGTCTACTACACCTACTTTGGTACCATCTGCAAACTTACTAACCACACCTACAATGTTTACATCCAGATCACTTACATAAGTGATGAAAAGCAGTGGACTCAGCACCAATCCTTGTGGCACACCACTGGTCACAGGCCTCCAGACTGAAAAGCAACCCTCCACCACAACCCTCTGTTTTCCACCTTCGAGCCAGTTCTGTATCCAAATGGCTGGTTCTCCCTGGATTCCATATGATCTAACCTTGCTAATCAGTCTACCATGAGGAACCTTGTCGAATGCCTTACCGAAGTCCATGTAGATCAAGTCCACTTCTCTACCTTCATCAATACTCTTACTTCTTCAAGAAACTTAATTAAGTTAGGTGAGACATGATTTCCCATGCACAAAGCCATGTTGACTATCCCTAATCAGTCCCTGCCTTTCCAAATACATGCAAATCCTGTCCCTCAGGCTTCCTTCCAACAACTTGCCCACCACTGATGTCAGGCTCACTGGCCTGTAGTTCCTGGCTTTTCCTTACCACCCTTCTTAAATAGCCAACCTCCAGTCTTCTGGCACCTCACTGGTGGCTATCAATGGTACAAATATCTCAGCAAGGAGCCCAGCAATCACTTCCCAATCTACCCCAGAGTTCTAGGGTACACCTGATCAGGTCCTGAGGATTTATCTACCTTTATGCGTTTTAAGCCATCCAGCACCACCTCCTCCGTAATATGAACATTTTTCAAGATGTCACTATTTATTTCCCCAAGTTCTATATCTTCCATATCCTTCTCCACAGAAAAACCTAATGCAAAATACTCGTTTAGTATCTCCCCCATCTTCTGCGATTCCACACATAGGCAGCCTTGCTGATCTTTAAAAGGGGCCCTATTCTCTCCCTAGTTACCCTTTTGTCCTTAATGTATTTGTAGAATCCTTTTGGATTGTCCTTAACCTTATTTGCCAAAGCTATCTCATGTCCCCTTTTTGCCCTCCTGATTTCCCTCTTAAGTATACTCCTACTGCCTTTATACTCTTCGAGATTCACTCGATCTCGGCTGTCTATAGGTGACATATGCTTTCTCCTTTTTCTTGACTAGAGCCTCAATTTCTCTAGTTATCCGTCATTCCTTACATCTACCAGCCTTGCCCTTCACCCTAACAGGAGCTTACTGTCTCTGGACTCTCGTTAACTCATTTTTGAAGGCTTCCCATCTTCAGCTCTCCCTTTACCTGCAAACATTTGCCCACAATCAACTTTTGAATTTTCTTACCTAAAACTGTCAAAATTAGCCTTCCTCCAAATTAGAACTTTAACTTCTAGATCCAGTCTATTCTTTTCCATCACTATTTTAAAACTAATAGAATTATTATCACTGGCCCCAAAGTACTCCCCCACTGACACCTCAGTCACCCGCCCTGCCTTATTTCCCAAGACCAGGTCAAATTTGGTACTTTGTCTAGTAGGTACATCCAGACTTGAACAAGCAGAGACTCTCTCTCTACCCACATCCTAACCCCCTGCCCGATATCCAGTTTTGGTCATATGTATTCATGCCACACTCAGCCAGATGCTGACTTGATTTCAAAGATGGTCAACCTCCCCTTTGGAGTTCTTTTCTTTTGTTCATGTTTGAACCAAGGCTGCACCAAACTGAGCAGTGAGCAGGCAATATTGCTGAGCAAGTGCTGCTTGATAGCACTGAACAACTCCTCCCATCACTTTGCTGATGATAGACTGTAGACTGATGGTATAGCAAATGGCCGGATTAGATTTGTCCTACTTTTTTTTTTATGGTCAGGGCAAAATTGGGCAAATTTCCATATTGCCAGGTGTTTTGGCTGAAGATGCTAGGGATGTCAGGAGAAGACTCTGGCTGAAGTTGGTTGCAAATGCTTCAGCCTCATCTTCTATACTGATGTGCTGGGCTCCTCCTCCTCCAGTTTGTTGTTTATGTGCCTACCTCCGCTCACGACTAGATACAGCATGACTGCAGTGCTCAGATCTGATCTATTTGGTTGTGGGGTCACATATTGCTCACTAATGAGGAACCAAATAGAGAAAGGGCTATTTCAGATTTAGTATTATGGTTTCAAAAAGGGGAGATTAATAATCCTGTCATAAAATAACATTTAAGGATGAGTGACCGCAATGACATAATTTCACATTCTGTTTGAAACTGAGAGCGTGTAAGCTGAGTGCGGGTTTTTCTTTTGTTCAAAGTTATTATGAAGATATGAGGAGCAAATTGGTGGAGGTGGATTGGGAAAATACTTTGAAGAGTTTGACAATATATAAACAATGAATCAAACGTCAGTCAACCATAGCTAACAAGAAGAGTCAATGAGTGTGTAGGATTAAAAGAAAAAGGCCTATAAAGCTGCTGGAAATACTAAGAAACCAGAGGATTGGGAAGATTTTAAAACACGGAGCAGGACCTAGAAACAGACAAAGTAGGGGACCACAAAATGCAAAAATAAATCTGAAAAAAAAAACACAACTACTATAAAAGCTTCTAAAATGTACATGAAAAGGAAATGTTTGGCTAAGACAAGTATGGGGTCCATTAAGAGGAGACTTGGGACAATTTACAATGGCAAACAAAAATACAAGAAGCTAAATGATTACAGTGTCTGTCTTCACAGAGGAAAACACAAGAAATTTTCCCCAATAGTATAGATCCAAGGAACTCCGAGAATAAGGAATTGAAGAAAATTAGCATTAAGAAGGAGGTTGTATTGGGGAAATCAGTAACACTGAAGGTTGGTAAGTGGATAGACCTGATATTCTACATCTCAGAGTACTGAAAGGAGTAGCTTTGCAGATAGTGGATACACTGTGATCATCTTTTTTTAAAACAGATCCTGGAATGGTTCCTACAGATTGCAAGGTAGCAAATGTCATTCAGTATTTAAAGAAGGGAGGCAGAGAAAATTGGGAACTATAGATCCGTTAGCTTTATAGTGCTAGGAAAAATTCTACAGTGTATTAAAACACTTTGGTAATAATAATACAATTGGGCACAGTGAGCATGGAGTTGTGATTGGGAAATAGGGTTTGATGAATCTGTTGGAGGTTTCATTTAGGAAGTTAGTAACAGATTGATGAAGTGGTCAGCGGATGTAATATACTTGGATTTCCAGAAGCCTTTTGATAAAGTCCCCTACAAGTGATTGGTTAGCAAAATTACAGCATTTGGGATAGGAAGATGTACTGCATGGATTGGCTAACAGGCAGAAAAGAGAAGGAATAAAGCTAGTTGGCAGGCTCTAACCAGTGGGATTAGTACTTGAACCAGCTGTTCGCAATATATATCAATGATTTGGGCGTGAGGACCGAATGACCAAATTTACAAGTTCACATACTATACAAAGGGAATGTGTGCTTTAAGGATGATGCAAAGTAGCTTCAAGAGGATTTAGGCTAGTAAGCACAAACATGGCAGATGAATATAACAGAAATATGCAAGGCTATCCACTTTGATAGAACAGACGTGTAGAGTACATGGCAGAGACTAGAAAATGTACATGTACAAAAAAGGGACCTGAACATCTTTGTCAATAGTGGTTGAAGGCTAATATGCAGGTGCAGCAAGGTAATGGGAACACTAAATTTATGTTAGCATTTATCATAAAAGGGACGGAGTACAGGAGTAGTGAAGTGCTGGTGGAGTTATGTAGAACTCGAGTTAGGCCACATCTGAAGTACAACGTGCAGTTTTGGTTTCCTGGCCTTTGGGACGATACAAGATGCTACCAGATTGCAGAGCTTCTTCAGCATTTTCCGCTTTCTTTTTCAGCAAGTTCATTGGTTGGTAACTACTATTAGAACATAGAACATTACAGCACAGTACAGGCCCTTTGTTCCTCGATGTTGCGCCGACCTGTGAAACCAATCTGAAGCCCATCTAAC
>NW_025978766.1:0-6366 GCF_021869965.1 Rhincodon typus | reverse complement strand
CCCCCCCCCCCCCCCCCCCCCCCCCCCCCCCCCCCCCCACACACACATTTCAAAAGTGAATAAACATAATGATTCTGAGACAGATTAATATATTTAGGTTTGCTGGTGATACAAAGCTAGATGGGAATACAAACTGTGAACATGATACAGAAAGGCTCCAAAGAGATACTGAAGATGAAGCGAGCGGGCAGAATTTTGTGCCCTCCCTCCACCCATGGTGAGTTTGGTTTTCAGGCTGACTAACTGGGCAGGAGGGTACAGTGGTTAACCCAGTAGTTGGGGATCACTTTATTCGGAGAGCACAAACTTCAGGCGAGGGGGGTACTGGAAGCTACATCCCTGCCCACCTCCCCTTAACTGCTGATGACCCACACTCAGCAAACCCACTTACCACCATCACCTCACATGTGCCCAGTTCCCCTTTCCATGGAAAGCTCGGTTGGATGTTGTATCAGCAGCAACCACCACCTCCAAAGTACAGAAAAGTCACCAGCCTCTGCTGCCTGCAGGAGGGTCAGCTGCTAGCCTGCAAACTGCCTGAGTGACACCACTGTGGGAGGCTTTCCCCCAAAAAGAGGTTCACAAGGTCCTCACCAACTCTCCAGCTGATAGGTGACATCCTGTGGGAGATGGAACATAACATTTGAGTAAGTGTAAACATGGTCACTTTGCTCACCAGAATGGAAAAGCTAAATACTTCTTTAAAAAAGTGTGAGACTTGCACATGTTGATGTTCACAGAGACCTGGTTGCACTCGGTTAGCAATGCAGCTCTTGAAAGTAAAGGGAGGCAAATGATGCTTTGATCTTTATTGCAAAGTGAATGGAGTACAAGATAAGAAAGTACTGCTATAATTCTAAAGGGCTTTGATGAGATCAAATCTAGAGTTCTTCATATTTAAGGAAGGTTATATTTACATTGGATGCAAAAGTGACAGTTCACTGGACTGGTTGCTGGGAATTCTGAGTGATGTGATTCTGAGTAAATTGAGCCTATACTCCTGGGAGACTGTGACTTGATCTCATTGAAATATACAAGATATGGACATGGTTTGACATGATAGGCATTGAGACGTTATTTCCCCTGTGGGCTGGGCAGTCCAGGGCTTTGAGATAAAGGGCTGATCATTTAGGACCGAGGTGACGAAAATCTTTCACTCAACGGGTTGTGAATCTTTGGAATTTTCTACCTCTGGACGTTGTGGATGCTCCACCACTGAATGCATTTAAGATTGGGCTAGACAAATTTTTGGCCTCTCAGAGTGTAATGGGATATGGAGTAGGTGGGAGAATGTATTTGAGAGTAAAGATCAGTGATGGTTACAATGAATTGCAGAGCAGACTCGATGGACTGTGTGATCAGCTCCTCCTCTTTCCTATGATGTCATATCATAGTGAGTATGTCTTGATTAAGAGCAATTCCAGTCCTTCAACTTTCTCATTTCTCCTCTTGCATCCTTCCAACCATTAACTTAAAACTCGCCTAGGCCGCGACTTAAAATTACAAGAGTTTGGTTTACCTTCAACCCTGGTATGCATTTTGCAATTCTGTTACAATTCCTTTCTCCTTGTAATCTCTTCCTCCACTTGCAGATTTGTACTCACAGCCTCACTTCCTCACTTCCATGACCATGTCTTTCACTGCCCCCTATGAAGATGCACACCATACGGAGGGTTCTGTATACAGTGGTAGAAGTTATAGTATACAAAGGAGGTGTAGAGATACCGCAAAGAAGATTTACAAGGATGATACCAGAATTGAAAGGATATACATAACAAGAATGGATTCACAGGGTGGGTCAGTTCTGTCATGAAAGGCAACAGCTTTTGAAAAAGAAGGGGGAGCCTATTTGAGGTCCTTAAAATGAAAAAGTTTGATAGATTATGAGAATTGTTCTCATACAGAGAAGGGCATAACTAGAAGCCACCAATATTAAAATAGTCTGGATTAGAAATTTGGAAGATTTTTTTAACCCAAAAAATGTTGAGAATGCGGAACTTGCTACAAAATTAGTCCCAAATGCCACTGCTGACACCTCATGGTACCTGCCATCTCTGTCAGTATGTGATACAGGGTAATTGTTGTCGGAGGTTGTTCCTTGATCTATGATGTGTTCAGGCCCTGTATCATGATCAATGGGTAGAGAATGGTCCACTGGTAATTCTAAACAGGATGGGCACTCACCTTAGTTAAGGAGATGGTTTCTTACACAATAGCAATAAGTACAACTACATTACAAGACAGGCACAATTATGAAAGACTCTCAGGACTTGTACAGGATACCTCTGCTCTCTGCAAGGGTGAGAGAAGACCTCTTGTCTCTTCCCAAAACCTGTGCATCATCGGATTAGGTGGAGCTCGACATAGTTCAATATTCTGATATAGATTTAGATGAAGATAGGTTGAAGTAGGCTCAAATTGAGTGCAAAAAAGATTATGATTGGTTAGGATGATAGATGTGTTTTTTTGTCATGTATCGTATTATAATCCCATGTCAACTTGTTGCTAGGTGTCCATCAGCAGCTCCCTATCTATTTAAGGTATTCCAGCTGCTTTCAAAATATTGTGAAAGTGAAAGTTACTGTCATCACTGATAAATGCTAACTATTTCTCATCAGAAAGCTGCTGAATATCATTGTTTCTACAACTAATAATTGATAGAGAAATGTACAAGTATAATAGTCATTTCTCTCTTCATTTTGAATTGTGGGTCCATAAATTGCTACCATTTATTGAAAGTTTTTTTTAAAGATTACAATATAAAAAGACCATGGAAATGTTTGAAGCGCAGATCAAGATCAGTGTCTGGTTTGAAGTGATGCAGCCATTAATGCAATGCTTTTAATACAAAGTTTTCTAATTGTTTCCAATTTATCATTTAAAAGCAGTATTTCAACTTAGGCAAGATGAAGTAATATTCTGTAAGGCAATTATGAAAGACCCAGGAAGGTTAACGTTAAATGTTTTAAGATGTCATAATAGTTTGGCATTTATAGGAAATACTCATGCTCCTTTTATTCAACAAATGATGTTGTATCATGGATTAAATAATAAAGCCAGACAATTTATAATGGGGATTATTTGATCTTATAAAATAAAAAGAGGGTCACAGTATTTTCTGATTGAGGTGATAATAGCTTTTTATGTAAAACTGACAGAGAAAAACAGAAGTGGGATAGCTGTGGAATTTTGAATTGTTTTAAGAATGGTGTACTTCACTATGAAGTGGGAGTTGATGTAGTTTTGGCAGAAACTAGAGGAAGGCAACATATAAATTCTAAACAGCAAGCGGGGGACGGAGGCACTCAGGGATTCACATGCACAGGTCTTTGAAAGTGACACAAGACACTGAGACAACATAAGAAATAGCAGTGGGAGGAGGCCATTCAGCCCTCTGAGCTCCTCTAATATTCAATGAAATTCTTCAATCTTCAATTAAGATGGCAGCACCGGCAAGCTTGGTAATGTTTAGGTTGAGCCCATCCACTCCAGGCCCTCTGCATTCTTTTTGTCTTTCTTCTTTTTTGTCTTTTTTCTTTTTCTTCATCTTCCTGACAGCATGGCGAGGCCCGAGAAGTGTGTTGACAGCGACTCCTGCTTCATAGGCCTGCTGCATGGACTCCTGGAATTGGCGAGGCATCATTTGCAGTGATGGCGGAGCGTAGGCTCCTGGCTGCGGTAGGCCCGGAGCATGGACTCCTTCGGCAGTGGCAGGTCGTCACGTGTGGTGGTGTCAGTACCCGGAGAGGGGGCTCCTGGCTGAGGCAGACCTGGAGCAGGGACCTTGCAGAAGTCCTGGAGCCATATTTGGGACCCTGGCTGATGAAGATGAACTCTATTTAAGTACTTTCTCTTTACTCTTTTGTACCTGAAAATGGTGCCAGATTATAGTGACAGAACACTTTTCAGTGCATCACCCTAGATATATGTGATAATAAATCATTCATTGGCTCATTCTGATTGTGGCTGGTCTACTTCAACAACACATTCCTTTACTACTCTCTTTTTCCCTTTATGTTGTTAATGTGTAGAAAATGATCAATCTCAGTTTTAAAGATATTCAATGGCTGAACCTCTACAGCCCCCTGGAGTGAAGGATTCCAAAGCTGCACTAGATCCTGAGGGAAGAAATTCCTCTTCATCTCAATCCTAAATGGTCTGTCCTTATTCTGAGACCATGGGAAACACCCTCCCTGCATTTATCCTTTAAGAATTCTGCGTGTTTGAATTAGATCACCTCCCCAGAAACAGATTGGTGAACTTTTATTTCTTTCCCTTTGTAGCAGGTTTACTTTTCCTTAGGTAAGGACACTAAAACTGCACACAACGTTCCACTTGTGGTCTCACCAAGACTTTGTGCGATTGCAGCAAGACATCTTTATTGCAACATTAAAATCTCCTTGTCATTAAGGCCAACATAGCATTTACCTTCTCAATTGTTGGCTGTACCTGCATGTTAACTTTAAGTGGCTCATGATCAAGGTCAAGAAAAGTCTTTTTGAAGTACAATGCTTCCATGTGTTTCACCGTTGACGCAATATTCTGCGTATCTGATTTTCATACCAAATTGGATAACCACACATTTCTCCTTTTGCTCAATATTTGTTCAATCATATACCCTCTGCAAAGCTCCTTGAAATATATTTGCAACTCCCACTGCTATCACATTTTATGTTATCTGCAAACTTGGAAATATTACATTTGATTCTTACAAACAAATCGATACAAATATGTTGAACCCTGGACCTCATATTAAGTGAGAAAGCAAGGACGTTGAACCTTTTTATGACCCTGGTAAAGGCTACAATGAAGTATTATATCCATTATGGTCACCACTCCATGGATGGATGTGTTGGTCATTGAGAGGGCGCAGAAGGGATTTACCAATTAGTTCCAGGGATGAAGCAATTTAGCAGCAAGGCTTATTCTTGTGATAAAGTAAGTTGCCAGAGAGAATCAAGATTCTGACAGGTGTAGATCAGAAAATGTATTTGCCTTAGCTGTATGTACAAGGGACATAGATTTAAGGCTTTTGGCAACACATTTTGGAAGATATGAGGAAGACGTGTTACAGTCAGTTGAAGGGAAGTGAGATAATTAAGGATCTCAAATTGAAAGGTTTGGCACATCAGAAAAAATAAATTTGCAAGATTATCGAGTTAAAGGAGAAGACGAATGACTGGATTTTTAATGTAAAAAAAGATCAGAGAACAAGTGTATCACTGGCTAGACCAAGATGTATTGCCTAACCCCAACAGCCAAAGAATGCTGTGGGTCTGGAGACACATTTAGGTCAGACCAAGTGAGGACAGCAAATTTCCTTCCTTTAAGGACATTAGTGAACCAGATGGGTTTTTAATGACAATTGATAGAGAATAAATGGTTATTAAACCAGCTTTATACTCCACATGTACTGAATTCAAAATTCACAATCTGCCATGGGAGGATTAGAACCCATCTCTCCAAACATTAGATTGAGGTTCTGAATTAGTATTAGTCGCCCAGTGACAGTACCACTACACCATTACCTCCGCTGGCTTATAAAGAGCTGGCACAGACTTAATGGACCAAACAGTCTCCTTCTATCATTTAAGTACTGTATGAATTGATGATTCCATGAGCTAAATGAATAGATTTATCAGTTTTCTAATATTTTCTAACTTGTTCATGATGTAAGTGATAAAGACTGATTTTTACCTTTAATTGTCCGCTCCACACTCCCCAGTAGCCCCACCACACCCGGCACTTTTCCCTACACCTGCAGGAGGTGCTACACCTGCCCCTACACCTCCCACCTCATCTCCATCCAAGGAACCAAAAACAACCTTTCACATCCGCCAGAGGTTCACCTACACATCAGCTGTTCCCGATGTGGCCTCCTCTATATTGGTGAGTCCAAGCGGAGGCTCGGAGACCACTTTGTACAGCACCTGTGCTCTGTTCGTGACAAACGACAACACCTTCCAGCCGCGAACCATTTCAATTCCCCCTCCCACTCCCTGGGCGACATGTCCATCCTGGGCCTCCTCCAGTGTCACCATGACACCACCCAGAAACTGGAGGAGCAGCACCTCATATTCTGCCTTGGGAGCCTACAGCCCAATGGTCTCAATGTGGACTTTACCAGTTTCAAAATCTCCCCAACCCTGGCCTCATCCCATGACCAACCCTCCCTCTCATCCCCTCCGCCTTGACCTGACAGAGCCTGTCCATCTTCTCTCCCACCTATCCCCTCCTCCCACCTCACTGATCAATCCCCACCACTGCCTACCTACACTCACCTATCACCATCCCATCTACCTTCCCCAGCCCCACCCCTCCCCTCTCTATTTATTTCAGAGCTCCCTTCCCCCTCCCCCATTTCTG
>NW_025978765.1:0-6367 GCF_021869965.1 Rhincodon typus | reverse complement strand
GTGTGAGGGGGGGTGGTGTGGGAGTGTGAGGGGGGGTGGTGTGGGAGTGTGAGGGGGGGTGGTGTGGGAGTGTGAGGGGGTGAGGTGCAGAGATTGCGGTGAGGCTTTGGCAGTCAGTTCTCTTTACAAATGTCCGATTCATTGACAAAACCGCAAGCATGGGATGAGCCCTGAGTCTTAATGAGACGGGGAGTGACCTTGACTAAGTTGCAACGTACAGGTTTCCAGGAGATGAAATGATTGATTGACCTGACACACATTTCTATCACATACACTCACTCACACACACATACTCTCTCTCTCACACACACTCACACTTTCTATCACATACACACACACACACACACACTTTCTATCACACACACACACACACTCTCTCTCACACACACACAGACATACACACACACACTCTCTCTCACACACACTCACACTTTCTATCATATACACACACACACACACACACACACACTTTCTATCACACACACACACACACACTCTCTCACACACACACAGACATACACACACACACTCTCTCTCTCACACACACACAGACACAGAAACAGACGCACACACATACACACTGTCTCTCTCACACACACACACACGCACACACAGAAACAGACACACACACACACACACACACACACACACACACACACACACACACACACACACACACACAGGTCTTTTAACTGCTTCACCTCCAACTGAATCCATTTTGCTTGGAAATGAAACACAACCTGTTTTAAAAGAGTTGTGTTTCTATAGGGCCCATCACAGCCCCCAGACATCCTAAGCTGTTGTATAGTCAATGAATTGTTTTTAAATCATAGTCATTATTTAAACAGAGGAAATGCAGCAGCCAATTTGCAGCCAGCAAGCTCACACAGATAGCAATGTGACACTGACCTAATTATTCTGCTCTAGTGATGTCAGTGTTAGGGTGGGATAAATATTGGCATCAGATCATTGTGGAAAGCTCCCCCACTCTTCACCTTTGGAGCTTTTACAAACAGTCATAGAGCTGTACAGCGCAGAAACAGACCTATCAGTCCATGCCGACCAGATATCCTAAATTAATCTAGTCCCATTTGCCAGCATTTGGCCCATATCCCTCTAAACCCTTCCTGTTCAGGTACCCAGCCAGATGCCTTTTAAATATTGTAATTGTACCAGCCTATACCACTTCCTCTGGAAGCTCATTCCATACACGCACCACACTCTGCGTGAAAAAGTTGGCCCTTAAGTCCCTTTTAAATCTTTTCCCTGTCACATTACACTTATGCCTTCTAGTTTTGGATTCCCCCACCCTGGGACTATGGTTTAAACCTCAACAGCAAGATGGAACTTCTGACAGTGTAGCACTCCCTCAGTACAGGACTAGCCTTGCCCAGTGATGACAACACTCTATGATTTAATGCAACAGAAGGATACACTGGGGCGATCAGTTCCAATTTTGTATTCAGCTTAAAGCAATAATTTTCTGCTTTAGGGGCACATGCTGAGCTAGGACTGACACTGGGACCAGCAATTAGGAACTCATTGTCGGCTTCTGTAGACAGTGATTGATACCACAGGCACACACAGAGAGATGTTTGTTGTTGAACCTGTGCAGTAATAACTCATTACATATCCCCGTGTCTGCGTCAAAACCAATGTTTCACGATGGACTTCAAGCTGCCCTTTCAGGGGACGCTCTCTCATTCTGTACTCTCACAGAACACCAGATTATCAGGCCCTCTTTACTCCTGACATTACTCACACCCAATGAGACACTTTCCTTGAATTGACATTTCTGTGATCTCTGCACCTCAGGAAGCATTGTGTTTCAAACCAATTTCAATCATCTCCATTTGTCTTACTCCAACTGCTATCTAGATATTTGCCTGGCACTGCGATAGCTGTTTTCCTTTCTATTCTTTTTGTGGGATGTGGGTGTCATTGGCTGGGCCCAACATTTCTTGCCTGTCCCTAATTGCCCTTGAGAAGGTGGGGGCGAGCTGCCTTCTTGAACCGCTGCAGTCCATGTGCTGTAGGTTGACCCACAATGCCCTTAGGGAGGGAATTCCAGTTATATTGACCCAGTAAGTGAACGATGATATATTTCCAAGTCAGGACGATGAGTGGCTTGGAGGGGAACTTGCAGGGTGTGGTGTTTCCATGTATCTGCTGCCCTTGTCCTTCTAGATGGAAGTGGTCGTGGGTTTGGAAGTTGCAGTCTGAGGGTCTTTGGTGAATTTCTGCAGTGCATCTTGTAGATAGTACACACTGCTGCTACTGAGCATCGGTGCTGGAGGGAGTGGGATGTTTGTGGATGTGGTGCCAATCAAGCGGGGGCTGCTTTATCCTGGATGGTGTCAAGCTTCTTAAGTGTTGTTGGACCTGCACTCATCCAGGCCAGTGGGGAGTATCCCATCACACTCCTGTCTTGTGCCTTGTAGGTGGTGGACAGGCTTTGGGGAGTCAGGAGGTGAATTACTCGCTGCAGTATTCCCAGCTTCTGGCCTGCTCTTGTAGCCACTGTGTTTATGTGGTGAGTCCAGTTGAGTTTCAGGTCACTGATAAATGAACCTGTTTCTGTGGGTGGGAGCTACCCACCCACTAGGGCTGCTTCACTTCCCACCCAAGGCTCCACAAGTTATTTATCTTCCTTATAAACCACTCGGCACTTCTCATTCAATCTCTCTCTGAAAGAAACCAGGACAAAACATATCTCTTGAAGCCAGAGCATTGTCAGGCAAGTTCAACTGAGGTATTCCAAAGGGAACTGGATGGAGTGTTTTTTTGAATAGTAATGGTGTGTAGGAGAAAAGGCAGGACATTGGCACTAGGGAATAGAGCTAGTGCAGACATAATGGGCCGAATGGCCTCCTTCTGCATTGTAATAATTCTGTGATCCTGTGTGTGTGAAGGGAGGCGATGGCCTAGTGGTATTATTGCTGGACTGTTCATGTTGTTCTGGGGACACTGGTTTGAATCCTGCCACAGAAGATGATGGCATTTGAATTCAATATAAACCAGAATTGAGAGTTAAATGATGACCATAAAACATTGTCAATTGTCCGGAAAAACCCATCTGGTTCTCTAATTCAGAGATCTGGGTAATGTTCTGGGACAGGGGTTCAAATCCTGCCATGATAGATGATGGAATTTGAATTCAATAAAATAGAAATTGGGAATTAAGAGTCTCATGATGATTTTGAAACTATTGTTTAGGAACAAAACCCACCTGGTTTATTTTAGAAAAGGAAATCTGCCATCCTTACCTGGTCTGGCCTACATGTGACTCCAGACTCACAGCAATGTGGTTGACTCTTAACTGCCCTCTGGGCAATTAGGGATGGGCAATAAATGCTGCCTAGCCAGCGACACCCTCATCCCGTTAATAAATAAAAATAAGTACGGCTGCCACAGACTGTGTTTCCAGGATCTTACACACACACAGACTCATACAGGAACTGCTCATGCTAAGTAGAATGATTCAAGTGAAAGCTGTTAGTTCATGACTTTGTGATAAGTGGATCTTTCTCTCAGCAGAGCATTACACTGACAGGAATTGACTGCTCTAATATCTCAGCACAGGCTCATGTGAGGTGACTAGTCCCTGGTAACCAGAGATCTCTGGCGAAACAGGCTAATGACCCAGTAAGGAAGTGACTGAACTAATGCCTCAGCATGGATTCCTGCAAATAAATTCATGACGCAGCTTGAGCCAAAATATCAAAGCTATCCTTTGCTGAGAACTTAGGGGCTCAGACTTGTTCTCATTTCCATTCCTGGCCCCGTTATGGAGCGCGTTTAGGAGGGTGTACAGCCAAGGAAAGGAAGGACTTGCATTTCTATAGCGCCCTTTACATTACCAGTGCAATCCAAAGCACCTCACAGTCCATGGTCTAGCTTGTTGAAATGCGGTTCCTGTTGTAACAGGAAATTCTATCGCCAATCTGGGTGCAGCAGGATCCCACAAACAGCTGTATTTCTCAGCAGTCCCTCAATTCCAGGGTATTACCTTCTGATGGGTGTAGGGGTTTCTGGTTCCTGACCCATGAGAACTAGGAGTGGGAGTAGGTCATTCAGCCCCTCGAGCCTGTTCCACGATTTAATATGGTCATGACTGATCTCATCTCAGCTTCAACCCCACTTTCCCCAAACCCCTTCAACCCATTACTAATAAAAATCTATCTCCTTCATAAATGCCCTCATCCAACCCCATTGTGGGGTATGTAACCCATATATCTAGATGGAGCAGGATGTCTTATGGGGTAGTGGTGCCTGGAGGGTAGTGTCTATTTTCTTTCCAGGTGGGGGTGTAGTGGTGAAGTCACTGGGCTAGTAACTAGAGCCTCAGCCTAATGTCCTGAGGGCCATGGGTTCAAATCCCATCCATGGCTAAGGGTGAAAACGGAGTTTGTGAAACTCTTTACTTTTGAGAGCTGTGGAGGCTAGATCACTGTACATGCTTAAAGAGGAGGTAGGTAGGTTTCTGAGATATCAGGAAAGCGACAGTATTTAAAAGACAAGTACATGGATGGGAAAGGTTTAGAGGGATATGGGCCAAACGTAGACCAATGGGACTAGTTCAGTTTGGGAAAGCTGGTCAGATGGATATGTTGGGCTGAAGGATCTGTTTCTGCATTGTATGAATCAATGAAAGAGGATCCACAGCCTGGACTGGGTCCACCATGATCATGGGAAATGGCTGGGCAGGCTTGAGGAAGCAGAATAACTCTTGTTCCTGTTTCTAACTTTCTTTCTTTATCCCTGTCTGCTGCTCCTCTGTCTCCGCCCCTTCCCTTGAGACTTTGTGAGTTGCATTGCGCTGGCCATTCTGAGGATTTGTTAGAGAGCTCCTCCTGGTTTCTGGTGTTAATGCTGCTGTTCCATGAGGGTGGGCTTCAGAATGTCTTTGAAGTTATTCCTCTCCATCCTGTCTGCAGATATTGGACAGTTGGAAGTTGAGAAAGAAAATGGTTTGTGACCATCGGGACACAGAGAGCCCAGTCCATCGAAGTTGGTTGGCTAAGTATCCTGACCTTCTTTATAGGATAGGAGAGACTCTGAAATGTATTGAGTGCTTTCCCTCTCAAAAGACCACCAATGACAAGGGAATCCAAGAGCGAGGCAGTTGTGCAGGTCATTGTTCTACAACTACAGGAGCCAGCATTTGATAAAGGTCTTCACACAGAAAACCAGGTATGGGCACCTGAGAGATCTGGACTGAGTTACATTCGAGT
The DNA here is from genome assembly GCF_021869965.1 of Rhincodon typus. Taxonomy (NCBI): domain Eukaryota; kingdom Metazoa; phylum Chordata; class Chondrichthyes; order Orectolobiformes; family Rhincodontidae; genus Rhincodon; species Rhincodon typus. Next base: position 1,133 of record NW_025978765.1, on the reverse strand, counting down.
GCTAGAGAAATCTCATTGACAATGACCACCCCCCACCAGCTCCCACATTCAATGGGATGTTGAACAAAGGAACAAGGGTGATATGAGAAATACCTTTTTCAGCCAGTGAAGAGTTAGGGTGTGGAATACACTGCCTGGAAATGTGGTGGAAGCAAATCCAATTGCGGCATTCAGGAAGGGCAATGGATTGAAATGGGGGTGCGGGGATATGGGGATAAAGCAGGAGAATGGCACGAGGGAACGATGCCTATTTGAACACTCAGTGCTGGCACAATTGGCCGAATGGCCTCCAGTGCTGTAAGACTTCTGCGGTTCTATCCACAAGTCCCCAGGAAATAGGAACTGGAGTAGGCCATTCGGCCCCTCGATCCTGCTCTGCCATTCAATGGAATCGTGGCCCCTCCGACATTCCTCACGTCCACGTTTCTACCCTTTCCCCATCTCCCTTGATTTCCTGACTGATCAAGAATCTATAGATCTCAGCTTTCAATATGCACAGGGACTCTGCCCCCACAGCTTTCTGTGGCAAGGAATTCCAAAGACCCACAACCCTTTGAGAGAAGAGATTCTTCCTCATCTCAGTCTATTGGTGCCCCCTTTATTCTGAGACTATGCCCTTTGGTCCTAGACTCTCCCACAAGGGGAAACCTCCTCTCAGCATTGACCCTGTCAAGCCCTTAAGAATCCTGTACATTTCAATGAGACCCCCTCTCATTCTTCTGAACTCCAGTGAGTAGAGTCCCAATCTGTTTAGCCTTTGTTCTGAAGACAAACCTTCCATCCCGGGGATCATCCTAGTGAACTTTCTCTGATTTGCCGCCAGTGAAATGATATCTTTCGTTAAATAAGGCACGCAAACTGCCCACAGGAGTCCAGACTAGTGCCCTTCTTAAAGCCAGCTCCTCAAGCTTTCAGGAAAAGATTTCCACACACAGTGGTATCTTAATAATCAACTCATCTGTTTTCAGTGATAACAAGGTGCAGGGCTGGATGAACACAGCAGGCCAAGCAGCATCATAGGAGCAGAGAGGCTGACGTTTCGGGCCTAGACCCTTCATCAGAAAAGGGGGAGGGGAAGGGGGTTCCGAAATAAATAGGGAGAGAGTGGGAGGCGGATAGAAGAGGGATAGAGG
>NW_025978764.1:0-6367 GCF_021869965.1 Rhincodon typus | reverse complement strand
CATTGGATAAACATATGGATGATAATGGAATAGTTTAGGTTAGATGGACTTCAGATTGGTTTCACAGATCGGCGCAACATCGAGGGCCGAAGGGCCTGTAATGCGTTGTAATGTTCTATGTTCTATATTCTATGTTCTAAAAGTGATGAGTTTTATGGTGTAGGAAGAAGAAAGAAGATGAGTGAATGGAGCAGATGAGACAGGTGCCCAAAGCAAAAGACAGAGGGAGTGTTAATGGCAGAAATTTTTATTTCTGATCTCCAACATTCAGAGTATTACGTTTCTATTGTACAACAGGAAATGCTGGGTGAAGTCTAATTTTGTTACAGGGTCATAGCAGCTCACAAACCAGCTCACAACTGGCTGCTTATGATAAAAGTTGATGTCATTATTGCTTCTCAGTGTCGGAAGCTAGAGACCTTGTTTGTTATCATGTAGTAAAGAGATGCCATATTCTGGCCTAACTGGAAGAGTCTCTAGTAGTTAAAAAGATATCGTTTATTGCATATTAATTACAGATCACATTGTTCGGATGGACATTGTTACAGAGACTTTGAGGAGAATGAGATAACAGGAATCACTCTTTTGAGATTTGCTGCTTTGCCCAGAAATCTACATGGTATTATCATAGTTGATAGTGTTATGGAACTTCTTAATACTAATGCTTCCAAACGCTTTCAGGCCCATTTACAACATTTCTCCCTCGAGAATTTTCCCCATTATTAACTTTTTTAATATATTCATTCATGGGATGAGAGCACTTCTAGCTTGACCAGCATTTATGCCCATCCCCAATTGTCCAGAGGGCAGTTAAGCGTCAACCACCTCACTGTGGGTCAGGAGTCACATAGGCCAGACCAGGTAAGGATGATAGATTTCCTTCCCTAAAGAACATTAATGAACCATATGGGTTTTTCAAACAATTGACAATGAGTTCATAGTCATCATTATAGCTTTGTGCATCTAATTATATTTAGCTCTACTTCATCTTCCATCACATCTCTGATTTAACAAATTTAGACAACCTGGAGGTTACACGATTTTCCCAAAAAGGGTTGTCTTCAGACTTGAAAGACTGACAGTTTTCTTTGTCAATAATTGTTGCCTTTGATTCCCTTTCTGAAGTCTGACGTCTCTAGGTGCCTTAAAACTGAAGGAACTTAAATTACTTGGATTCCCTTTGAAGGGAACATCTTTACTATTGGCACAGGCAATTTCTTTTTTACAATATTATAAAGACTGTATCTTGTCTTTTTATTTTATCTATATTTTTGTGCATAGATCAAGATGGGAAAACAACAGTTTTAAACACCAAGCGTTGTTAAGGGTATGCTGCACTTTTGAAAGCAAGTAACCAAACATTCATTACAAGTGCTGTTTACATAGCGGCTGGTTCAAGCTACAGTGAAAGTTTTGCATACGAGCTGGAGTCAATTGCTGTGTATAAGTGGAGAGTCAGCTGCCACCATGTAGTTGACTGGTGTGTGAACAAGTGGCCAGTTATTGATGCACAATCAACATCAATGCGATTGATCCCTCGGTAGCTGAACTACTTGGGGACTCGGAAGAAAGTAGCAAGAAATCATCAGATCCCTACAGGTCCAGGAGCTATCATTGATCTCTGCAAAATTATAAAATAAGTTTGAAGAAAGCATCTGCAGTTCCTACTATCTTTGAAGAAAGCCAGTTTATTTTCCCTTCTGCGGTTTCTGTGAGCTGTGACTTTTAGTTCACAAGTCAGAAACTTTTATAAGCGTGAACCAGTCACGTTGTGCCTTCAAAGAGCGAAAGCATCAGGAGAAGGAGAATTTGAGTAGCACCATTCTGATCAGCGCCAGAATCATCATAGAAAATCCTATGAACAGGGACCACTGAACTACCTTCCCAGTCTTTCCCTCTATCCATAACACCCATGCTTTTCTTTCTCTCCGTGTATGTGTAAGTGTGAATTCATTAGGGGGTTAAAGTTAATAGAGTTAAATGCCGATGCTTCATAATTATTTACCTGTAACTAAATTCTATTTATTTGTTATAAATCGAAACCTGGTTCCTACTCTGTCAACATGGATCTAGAAGGCAGATAAATTGGGGAATTCTGTGTACTTTTCAAAATGTTTAACTTCACTGACAGCTCTGGGAATAGTGGGGCTCGATTTTCAGTGTACTACCTCAGTGAGCTGCTATAACATCTTGAATCACTAGATATTATGAACCACCTTTCAGTGGTGGGTCCCATTGAACTGAGCTCAGTTGCAGATATGGGCGGAGAAATGGCAGATGGAGTTTAATCTAAGTATGTATGAGATGTTAAGGAAAAGTATACTGTTATTGGCAGAACCCTGAACAGCATGATGTCCATAACTCCCTGAAAGTGGCCACACATAGGGCGGTAAAGAAGACGTATGGCATGCTTACCTTTATCGGTCGAGGAATTGAGTATAAGAGTCAGGACGTCATGTTGCAACTTTATATCTGCATTTATCTCTTTTATAAGACTTTGGTTAGGCCACACTTAGAGTATTGCATTCAATTCTGTTCGCCACATTACAGGAAGGATGTGGAGGCTTCGGAGAGGTTGCAGAAGAAGTTAACCGGAATGGTTTCGTTTTCTTTATTCATTCATGGGATGTGCATATCACTGGCCAGGTAGCATTTATTGCCCACCCCCTGATTTCCCAGAGGGCAGTTAGGAGTCAACTACATTGCTGTGGGTCTGGAGTCACACATAGGCCAGACCAGGTAAGGATGGCAGTTTCTTTCCTTAAAGCACATTAGTGAACCAGATGGGTTTTTCTAACAATTGGCAATGGATTCATGGTCATCTTAGATTCTTAATGATGCCTGCATTAGAGGGTATCAGCTATAAGGAGAGGCTAGAAAACTCAGGTTGTTTTCTCTGGAACAGCAGAGGCTGAGGGACAGCTTGATAGAAGTCTGTAAAATTATGAGATGCACAAAATGGGGTTGATGGTCAGAATCTTTCTCCAGGAGTTGAAATGTCTAAAACTAGGGGCATACATTTAAGGTGAGGGAGGGAAAGTTCAAAGGAGATGTGAGGTGTAAGGTTTTTACATAGAATATGTTAGGAGTCTGGAATGCACTGCCAAGGTGGTGTTGGAGGCAGATACAATAGGCGTCTTTAAGGGACTTTTAGAGAGCACATAAATACACAAGGAATGGAGAGATATGGACCAAGAGCAGGCAGAAGGGATTAGCTTAATTTTGCATCATGTTCAGCACAACATCGTTCCTGTGCTGCACTGTTCTATGTTCAATGAATTGTATGCACCGCCTCTGAAATCTGTGTCAACAGATTTTAATTTTCAATTTGCCTGTGAATTTGCATTGAAGTTTGTAAAGGCTTTATCTCAACTTGATGATTGGTTTGGAAGCTCTGCTGCTTCATAAATGATTACTGCTTTTTTAAACATTTTGCTGAATGACTCCATTGTCTGTGGCTTTATTAGACAGTCTCCATTTTCAGTGCAGTTTTACTGAATGAGTCCTACACCATGCTGTTCTCAAATAAATAGTTCCCACCTTTATCACAGCACTTATGAAGATTTCCTGCCCTGTTTGAGACTTGAATGAAGCCTCCAAAGATCTCTCCCCCCATTGGACAAGATTCACTTAGACTTTTAATCAGTCCAATGTCATGACTTTAATTACTGGCTTTGCAATCTCCCTTGGTCAGAGACCTTGAATTAATATTTATTTTTCAGCCCATATGTTTCCATAGCTGTGCCTCCTGGTGCCCTTGCGCTAAGCCAGTGACACCAGGCCTGAGTTGTAAGTGATATTTTTAACTTCTGGCTTTTCATACCTGGATTACTGTACTGCAATTAAGTTTCCCCTGGGTGCTATTGAACTTCACTTTTGGACCTTCCAGCATCTATATGCTCACTACTGAACTCCGATTGGGACCACTCCGCTAGATCACCACCTCACGCTGCACTCTGTACTTTCTTTGGAGTTACTGATACTCCTTCTGCAACGAGTTGCCAACTTTCCTGTTGCAGTCCATCTCTTACCATGTTTGAAATGCTTTTACTGTTCACTGGGCTTTGCTTGAAGCTTGCCATGAAGTTTTCTCCTGTAGGGTTCTCATATCTATACCAGCTCCTGAAAAAGCTGCCCAGATACTCCCATTCTCCAGCCCTATCTCCCACAGCCCTCTAAATTCAACATTTTCAAATATATATCCAGCTCTCTTTTGAAACCTCCTATGGAATATACCTCCACCACCCTCCCAGGCAGCGCATTCCAAGTCCTAACAACTCTCTGAGTAAAGAAGTTCCTCTTCATCTCACTCCTAGCTCTATTGCTGACAATTTTGAGGTTGTGATGCCTAGTTACTGACATACCAACTAGTGGAAACATGATATTCTTCTTTATCCTGCCCAAATTGTTCACAATTCTGAACACCTCAGAAAGTTCACCTCCTACTTTTCTCTGCTCCAAGGAGAATAAGCACAATCTCTCTAATCCTTCCTTGAGTCTAAAATCACTCATTCTAGTAAATCACCTTCTTTAATGTTCACCTCTCTCATGCTGCTTACTATCTGTATAAGGGAACAGCGTAAAACTGAGTCCGAAGATCTCACACTGCTGTTCCCCATTTGTTGCATTGGCAGTCAAATCAAATCCACACCGCTGCTCACCATGCTGTATCACCATGCCAGCTCACCAAGCAGTGTGAGGTGCTGCTCAGAATAAAGGTTGATGTCGTCATTCTCTTTTGCTGTTGGAAATTGCAGGGCCTGATTGCATCTAGTGCAGGTAAGGAAAACCACCTCCTTATCTAACTAGAAGAAGCTACAGTTTATCACATGCTAGCAGCTAGTTACAGGCTACATTGATAGACATAGTTAGAGAGAATTTGAGGACCAGATATTAAGACTTACTCCTTTGAGATCCTAAACTATTCTGCTTATAAGTCCATATGACATTATCATAGTGGGTGGTGTTTATGGCACCCCTCATTATTAACCCTTACAGACTGTTAGCTTTTTTTCTTAATAGTCAATTCACATACAAACTGTGTGTTGGAAGCTCCATGTATGTTTCTGTGTACTGAAAGCTATATTAATATGCTGGCTATTGTTACTTTCAGACAGAAAGAGTATATGCACGCAGTGTACTCATTTCAATTCAACAAACCTAGTCACTGCCATTCTGTTTTTATTCCTCAGGACAATGCCTCAATCAATCAGAGTCAATCTGCTTGCTTTAAAATTTAAACGAAGATTAGCTGTCAACTCTCAGACAGTAGTGCATTCTCCGTGGCAATGCCTCTATCAACCACCGTCCACTCACCAATGCATTCTCTTTGCAGACAGAAAGAAAAGAAGGCTCTGAGTACAGGAGTTGAGATGTTATGCTGAGGTTGTACAGTATGTTGGTGAGGCCTCTTCTGGCATATTGCATCCAGTTCTGGTTGCCCTGTTATAGGAAGGATAATAATAATCTGGAGAAGGTTCAAAAGAGATTTACCAGCTTGTTGCCAGGAACAGAAGGTTTGAGTTATAAGGAGAGGTTCAATAGTCTGGAACTTTTTCCACTGGCGTATAGGGGGTTGAGAGGAGACCTCATAGAGGTTTATAAAATCATTAGGGGTATAGATAAGGTGAAGGGCAGGTGTCTTTTCCCTGGGATGGGGCATTTCAAGACGAGGGGATGTATTTTTAAGGTGAGAGGAGAAAAATTTTCAAAAGACATGAACGGCAAATTTTTTTACACAGAGAGTGGTTCATGTGTGGAAAGAACTTCCAAAGGAAGTGATGGATGAGGGTCAAGTTACAATGTTTAAGAGACATTTAGATAAGTACATGAATCAAAAACATTTGCAGGGATAAGGGCTAAGTGCAGGCAGATGGGACGAGATTAGTTTGGGATTAGGGTCGCTTGGAATGGTTGGACCGAAGGGTCTATTTCCGTGCTGTGTTGCCGTATGAATCTGGAAGAATGCCAGTTTCACTGGATTGTCTCTTACAAAGCCAAAGGGGGCCTCTGAATGTGGACAAAATGCCTCCAGTGCCACACAATGGCCCTTAATAGGCAAGAAAGTATCTCCCCAGAGGAAAAACCAATAAAAAATTAAATAATAGGATCAGTTCCCTGGGTGTTTGGAGGGGCAAGAGGGGTTGATGTGAAGGCTGCAGGTGCAGGTGTGCCAGTTTTATACATGGGACATGATGATAGCAGGATGTTTATTAAAATTGTGCAAAACATCGCTGAAGCATACTTTGTACTTGGTGCAACATTCTAAACTTTTAGGTAACAAAGTGTAGAGCTGGATGAACACAGCAGGCCAAGCAGCATCAGAGGAGCAGGAAAGCTGATGTTTCGGGTCTGGACCCTTCTTGTC
>NW_025978763.1:0-6368 GCF_021869965.1 Rhincodon typus | reverse complement strand
ACACCACTAGTAACTGAACTCCAGGATGAACATTTCCCATCAACCAGCACCCTCTGTCTACTTACAGCTCGCCAATTTCTGATCCAAACCGCTAAATCACAGTCAATCCCATGCCTCCGTATTTTCTGCAACAGCCTACCATGGGGAACCTTGTTAAACGCGTTACTGAAATCCATATACACCACATCAACCGCTTTACCCTCATCCACCTGTTTGGATGGTTTTCCCAACGCACATTTATCCCTTAACCTCTTCCACTCCCACTCCCCGCCAATCCCATGGGGAGTTGGTCACTTGACTAACTGACACATTCTTTTTAACATTCAGCCAGTGAAGGAAACGGAAGATCATCATTAACCTCGCCCCCCGTACCCCCGCCACCCACAACACACATACGCCCATGCTGGTACTGGATGGTGTTGAAGGAGCCATCTTTCAGAAAGAACCTTCTTCAACAAGAGCATGCCTGCCATCACGAGAACAGATAAATCTTGTTTATTATTTACAAAAGAGGGTATTTTACTTCTGTATGTCCTGGGGCTGACATGTTTCTGTTAACTTGCGTTTTAGAGACATTGATAATTTAATGGTTGCCCCTCTCTGCTCTAGTGCTAAAATTAGGATAATTGAAGATTGCAATTATAGTTCGTCTCCTGCATTTGTAATTTCTCTCAGATTTTCTCTCGCTCTTTCTCCCTATTGGTGGATGACTGTCTTCCTTCACAGTTGCATTCAATGTATTTCCAAGTCAAGATGGTGACTGGCTTGGAGGGGAATTTGAAGGTGGCATTTCTCATATGCTCCCTTTGTTCTTCCAGACGGAAGTGGGCGTGGGTTTGTCTGAGGATCTTTCGTGATGTTCTGCAGCGCATCTTGTAGATAGCATACACTGCTGCTACTGACTGTCGTTGGTAGAGGGAGTGGATATTTGTGAATGTCGTGAAAGTCAAGCGTGCTGCTTTGTCCGAGATGGTTTAAAGCTTCTTGTGTTGTTGGGTCTGCACTCATCCAGGCAAATGGGGACTATTCCATCACACTCCTGACTTGTGCCTTGTAGATGGTGGACAGGCTTTTAGGAGTCAGGAGGAGAATTACTCCCTGTGGTATTCCTAGCTTCTGACCTGCTCTTGCACTGTGTTTATGTGGTGAGTGCAGTTGAGTTTCTGGTCAAAGTTGACTCTCAGAATGTTGATAGTGGGGAGTCAGTGATGTTATCACTGTAGAATGCCAAGGGGCAGAGGTTCGATTGTCTCTTATTGGAGATGGTTGTATTATGTGACACAAATGTTATTTGCACTTTTTGGCTCAAGCCAGGTCTGATTGCATTTGAACAAGGACTGCTTCAGTATCTGAGGAGGTGCGAATGGTTCTGAACATTGTGCAATCATCAGTGAACATCCCCTCATTGTAAAGTGCTCAGAATTGAGGGTATGCCAAATAATTAGACAATCAGTACTGAGGGGGTGCCTCATTGTCAGAGGTTCAACATTGAGCCGTCCACATGCTAAAGGGGTTAGAATTGAAGGAGTGCCACTTGTTTACAGGAGCCGTGCTGAGGTATTGCAGCACTTAGAGAAGGTCGAACTGAGGGAATACTTTATTGACAGAGGATCAGTCTTGAGGTATTGAAGCACAGTCAGAGGTTCAGTGCTGATGGGGCACCTCATTGCCACTGGGTTACTACTGAGTCAGTACCTCAATGTAATGGGGTCAGAATTGAGGGAGTGCGAAATTATTAAAGGGTCAGGAATAACAATACAGGAATGTCAGTGAGTCAGATCTGTAGGAGTCAGAGGATCAATACGGAGGCAGTGCCCCATTGTGTAGGTGTTGGAATAGAGGGAGCGACAACTGATTAAGGAGTGAGTCCAGAGGCATTGTGTCACGGTCAATGGGTTAGAACTGAGGGAGTGCCACATATTAACAGGGTTGGTACTGAGTTATGTGCAGCAGTGTGGGAGTGCCTCGTTCTCAGAGGATATTACTGAGAAAGTGCCTAATTGTCAATGCGACATGGAGTCATACAATCGCAGATGTCCAGTATGGAAACAGACACTTTGGTCCAACTCGTCCATACTGACCAGATAACCAAAATTAATCTATTCCGTTTGGCCATATCCCTCAACCCTTCCTATTCGTAGACCCATTCACTTGCCTCTGAAATGTTGTTATTGTGCCATCCTGCACCAATTCCACTGGCAGCTCATGCACCTTCTGCGTGAAAATGTTGCCCCTTAGGTCCCTTTTAAAACTTCCACTCTCAGAATAAACACATGACCTCGAATTATGGACTCCCCTACCTTGAGGAAAAGACCCTGGCTGTTCACCCTATCCATGCTCTCATGATTTTGTAAACCTCTATAAGGTCCTCCTCGCCCTCTGACACTCCTGGATAAATGGCCCTAGCTTATTCACCCTCTACTTACAGCTCAAACCCTCCAAAAAGCTGGTCACAGGCCTTCAATCTGAAAAGCAACCCTCGACCATCACCCTCTCTCCTACCTTCTAGTCAATTTTTGTATCCAGATGGCACGTTCTCCCTGTATTCCATGTGATTTAACCTTGTTAACCAGTCCACCATGCGAAATTTGTCAAACCACTGAATCAAGATTCGCACCATAGAATCAAGGCTCTCAAACCTACTTTGACTGCAGTCCTTTGAAGAATTCCCTTCTCTTTCCCGGTAGCCGTGCAAAAACATTCCTTTTGTGAAGGCATTCCAGCCCTGGAGGCAGCAGCCCTGTTGGCTGAAGGATTTGATAAAAGACTGTACACACAAAGCACTTCCACTTGGCATTTCTGAGGCCCAGAAGGTTGCGTTTATGACTCAGATGTATGGCAATTGTTGGCTTATGTGTCATTCTGGTTATTACAGAGTATATTCTCGTCTGACATTGTCAAGGAATTGCTGCGTTGCTTGATATATGATGCAATGAGATTCAGAAATGGATATTAAAAAGCCTGTGGCATTATTCAAAGAATAATTTGTCCAGTCCAATATTTCAATAATTGTGAATGGATATTTTTCAGGCTGGGAAGTAGGTTTGTAGTGGAATTCTCCAGGGGCTGCTACTGGGACGTTTGTCGTTCCTGATAGATAATTAATTATCTTGATCGTGGTGTGCAGGGGACAATTTCCAAGTTTGCAGATGCCCTTAAATTTGAGAATTGTAAATTGTGAGAATAGTGTGGAACTCCAAAAGTGCATTGAAAAGTTGATGGAGTGGGCAGATAGGTGGAAGATGAGGTACAATGCAGAGAAGTGTAAGGTGATGCAATTTGTCTTTCAAGTGTTTTTCCGACCAATGTAAAATAGGAGTATGGACGTGCACAGTTGAAATGATGGTAGCAGTACAGCTGGAGAGAGCAATAAATAAAGCATCCAGCCTTTATTAATAGGGGTATAGAGTATACGAGTAAGAAGTTGATGATATTGAAGTTCTGCAAGCGAAGTTAAATGTCAGCTGGAGTATTGTGCACAGTTGTGGCCTGCACATTATAGGAAAAAGGCAAATGCATTGATGTGCTGATTATTACGAGAATAGTTTCAGGTAGGAAAAGCTTCAGCTGCAAGAATAGATTGAAGAGTTTGGGATTGTTCTCTCTCAACAGAAGGCTGAGAAGAGATGGAATTGAGGTGTTTTGAAATCGTGAGTGGGCTAAACAGAGTAGATAGGGAGAAGATGTCCCCGCTCGTAGAAGAGCTTTATCACACAGTGTGTAGTTAGGTTATGGAGTGCACTGCTGTAAATGTGATGAATGAGGTTCAATGGAGACGTACAGAGAGCATTGGATGAAAATGGTGTGCAGGTGATAGGCGGAAAAAGAATTTGCATGAGATGATAGAGACAACTCAGTATGATGGGCCAAATGGCCTCCTTCCTCTTCTGTACTTTTGCGATTTGGTGTATCCAAAAATTACGTGAAATTTATTACCAACACCAATAAAACAACACTGTTACTACTTAACCATCTTTCAAAGCATTACTTTGACTTCAAAATGGTTTTGTGGACAGATAACATCGGGTTTAAAATGACACAGACGCTGAGGGTCAATACTGAAGCAGTACCTCATTGTAACAGGGTTAGAAATGAGGATGTGCCTCTTGATTGGACAGCCCGTACTGAGATTATGCAAGTCTATCACAGTGTAAATATTGAATGAATGCCTCATTGTCAGAGCGTCAGAACAGTGGGAGCGCATTATTGTCAGAGGGTCAGGACTGAGGCAGTGCCTCATTGTGCAGATGTCAGAATTGAATCATTGTCACATGATGGGAAGGTCAGTCCTGAGGTATGACAGCACTGTCAGTGGTTTAGAACTGTGGGAATGCTTCCTTATCATATGGTCAATACTGAGCAGATGCCTTAATATCACATGTTCAGTCCCGGTAGAATGCCTCATCATCGTGAGTCATTACTGAGTCAGTGCCTGTTTGTCAAAGGTACAGGACAGAGGGTGTGCATCATTGTCAGAGGGTCAATACACCGGCAGTACCTGATTGTAAGGGGGTCAGAATGGAGTGTGCCACATGTTCAGATGGTCAGTTCTGTGGTAGTCCAGCACTCTAAGTGGGTCAGTTCTGAGGCATTGCCTCATTGTCAGACGGTCATTACTGAGGCACTGTCTCATTGTAAGAGGGTAAGAATTGAAGAGGTCTCACACGTTTAGATGATCAGTACGGAGGTATTGCAGATCTATCAGAAGGTTAGTCCTGAGGGACTGCCTCGTTGTCAGCAGGTCAGTTTGGAGGAAGTGCTTCACTGTCAGAGCATTGGTACTGAGCGAGTACCTCATTGTGAGAGTCAGAATCAAGGGAGTGCTCACATTTTAGATAGTCGGTACATGTGGTCAGCACTGTCAGGGGTTGAGTACGAAGGATCCATTCTGAAGCAGTGCCTCAATGTTATGGGATCAGAATGGATGGAGGGCCACACGATTAGCGATTTAGCCCGAAGGAATGGAAGTACTGTCAGATCTCATTGCCGTGATATGGAGGTGTCGATGTTGGACTGAAGGAGGAGTGAGGCTCCAAAAGCTTGTGTTTTCAAGTAAACCTGTTGAACGATAACCTGGTGTCGCATGACTTCAGACCTCGTTGCCATCGCGTCAGAACTGTGGGAGTGCATTATAGTCACTGGGTCAGTACTGGGGGAGGGCCTCATTGTCAGAGGGTCAATAGTGTGGCAGTGCCTCATTGAAATGGAGTCAAGATTGAGGGTGTGCCTCAGGATTACAGAGTCTGTACTGAGGAACTGCAGCTCTGTCAGAGAATCAGTTCTGAGGTAAGACTGGAATGTCAGTCCAGAGGCTCACTGGTCTATAGTTCCCTGGCTATGCCTCAGCCTCAGTACTGACCCTCTGACAATGATGCACTCCCACTGATCTTACCCTCGAACAGTGCTGACATGCCACAGTACTGATCCTCTCATCAGAATCATAGAATCCCCACAGTGTAAAACAGGCCATTAAGCCCAAATCCACATTGACCCTATTAAGCGCATCTGACCCATCCCCTTAACCCATCCCTGTAACCCTGCATTTCCCGTCTGAGAATAAGGATCTCCCTCAGTATTCTCACATGATGCCCTCCCTCAGAATGGACTCTTTGACAATGAAACACACCGTTAGGAATGAATCTCTGATAAGACACTCTCTCAGTATTGACCTCTGATCATGAGGCTCTCGCTCAGTACTGGCACCCTGACAATTCTGATCCCATTACAAAGAGGCACTGCCTCACCAATGACCCTCTGACAAAGGAGCAGTGTGTCAGAACTGACCATCTGACAAGGAGGCACTCCTTCAGTCTGACCCTCTCTCACTGCTGCAGAAGTGATCTTTTGCTAATGAGGTCGTGCCTGGGTTCTGACCCTGATAGAGCTGAAATACCTCAGTACTTACCGTCAGTCTGTGGCAAAGCCTCCTTTCTGACACCATTACACTGAAGCAAAGCCTCAGTGCTGACCCACTGACAAAGAGACTCTGTCTCAGAACTGACCGGCTGGCAATATGCCAGTGCCCTCGGTACTGACACAATAATAATGAGGCCCTCGCTCAATCCTGACCCTCTGGCTGTACTGGACTATCTCAGTACTGGTCCTGCAAACGTATTGCAACCCCTTATTTCTCACATCATTATATTGAGACTGTGCACCCCACTGGACCCTCTAACACTGAGACAGTCCCTCAGCATGACACTACTGTCAAACACTGCCACTGACCCTCTGACAATGAGGCTGTCAATTCTGACCAGTTTACATTGAGGCACTGCGTGAGTATTGACCATTGAGGCACTTCCTCAGTATTTACCTTCAGACAGGTTAGGGTTAAGGCCAGATGAGGGTCAGGGTGGGGCTCTGGTTCG
>NW_025978762.1:0-6369 GCF_021869965.1 Rhincodon typus | reverse complement strand
AGGAGTTCAGATGAGGTCTCACAAAATCTCTGTACAGTTGGAGGAAAACATCTTTACTCCAGTAGCTCAAAACCTCTTGGATTAAATGCCATCGCACCATTTGGTTAATGATTGCTTCTGTACCTGCATGTTATAGAAAATTGCATTATAAAAATAACAGGGCCTACGGGGAAAAATGGGGTTTGGGACAGATCACCAAAAAAAATCGCTCAAAAATCACTCAAAAACCTCACAAAAAGAAAAGCATGGTTTGAATAAATGTTTAATTCATATCTAATAATAAAAGTAAATTTAACACCTTACCTTGAAAACATGTCAGGATGACTTGATGGGGGAGGAGGTTTTGAGGTTGCTCTGTTGTTAATGCAGGGTCTGTCGGTTGTCGTCATCATCATCATCATCATCATTGCCACATCCAGGTGCAGTTGTGGTTGCCGGCTTAGGGCAAAAAATAGTTCATTCAGAAGTAGATGGCTGTGGTTCATTGCCTTCTGATTGTTTCTTGGGGGTTGGCTTAAAAAAGACATCCAGTTTTTGCTGCTTTGCCCTTTTTCTTCTTTCATGAAGAAGCTGTTCATAAAGTGCCAAATAAGATCTTATTCCACGAACCGTTACCTTGATGTGTTCTGCATTGTAATTGTTGTCTCTTAAGAGGTGCAAATGCTTCTCAATTTCCATCAGGATAGAAGACAAAACAGAAGTGGAAAGTTCTCGTGGTGCTGCATGTTAGACTTAATCTTCTTCATCTCCAGCTTCCACTTCCACCTCAGCGACATGTCAATGTAGATCAGCTGTAGAGAGGTTTTCACAGTGGGACTCAAGCAGCTCTTTTGTATTCTCACTCTCCACTTCTTCAAATCCATCTTGCTTTGCAAGATCAACACAATATTCTTTGATTTTTGGGAGCACCTCTGACAGATCAGCATCTTAAATGTGCACCTTATATAATAACCATTAAAAGCTGCTATTGCACCCTGGTCCATGAGTTGAAGGAGACAGGTTGTGTTTGGGGGTAGAAATAGCACTTTGATGTTTTCAGAAAGCTCACCAATGGTGGGGGGATGGCTTGGTGCATTATCCAGGATGAGAAGAATCTTGAAATCCAATTTTTTTTTCCTCCAATACTTTCTAAAAACATTTTCCAAAACATCAACCATAAGGTCAGAAAAAAAATTTGCCCCGTCATCCAAACTCTTTTGCCTGACCTAAAGTAGACACCTAGAATAGACTTAAGGTAATCTTTCAAGGCTCGCAGGTTGGCAGAGTGGTACACCACCACAGGATTAAGCTTTAAGTCTCCACTGGCGTTGGCACCCAGCAGCACAGTCATACAAGCTTTTGCCACCTTAAAGCCTGGACCGTGTGCTTCATTCATAGGAATGTAGATTCTTGATGGCATTCGCTTCCAGTATAAACCTGTCTCATCCAAATTGAAAATTTAATCTTAAGTTGTAGCCTTCTTCGTCAATTAATTTTTTTGCTATGGGAGGAAATGCCATCGCATGCTCCTCGTCTGCAGTGGCAGCTTTGCCACATAACTTTACGTTATGAAAAGCATAGCAGTTCTTAAAACCAGCAAACCAGTCACTGCTAGCACTAAAGGCAGGCACGTCTGCAGGATTTTCAGCTTTTTTTGTTAGATCCTCATAAATTGATAAGGCGTTCTCTTTTATGGTGAGAAAGGTGATCCCAGATTGCTTTTTCGTTTGATCTTCTATCCAAATACTTAGAAGCTCCTCCATCTCCTCAAGTTCCTTTGTCCATGACCTCACAAATTGCCTTATAGCCAAAACAAGTTCACACTTTAAAAATAGCGTTCCCCATTCGTCCGTCGCGTTATTAGCCAATTTGCATTGCCAGAAGACGTGTTATAGCAGAACCAACTGTATGAACAAAGATATCCCAGGTTTCTGGATATCAACACTTCCCAATCCCCTACCTTTTAAGAAGTAATTTGCATTTCCATGTTTCCTACCAAAATGGATAATTCCACATTTTTCCGCATTATATTCAATCTGTCATTCTCATGCCCTCTTGCTCAGCCTGTCTAAATCCCCTTGCATCTTCTTGGTATCCTCCTCACAACTCACATTCCCACACCAGACTTCTGGTCATCAGCAATCCAGAAGGACTGCAGAGCAGCACTTTGAAAAGGAAATTGTACTGGCTTTAGCGGGCTTGAGGGTACTTGTAAGATAGTTTGTGGTAATATGAACAAAGAAAACCTGCTTTGTCATTGTCTGTAAGGTAGCGGGTAGCAAATTTGTGAAGAATCAATATTCATTTCTTTTTTTCTCCAGTCTATTACTGTGCTGTAAAGGGAAATGTAAGGGAAAAGGCAGTTTCTCAATTATCCATCGAAACCATGTAATACTAAAATTACTGTGGTCTAAGGTCACAAGTAATTTTCTGTGAGCTTACTGCTTTCAGTTAAAGGACTGCTTGCTAAATACATATGCCGAAGTCATTCTTACTAGCCTGCCTTAATCACTGTGAATGTTTCTTGCTTATCTGCTCGACACTCTGCTTATTAAGTTGGGTCAACCAAGTTGCTGTGAGACTTTTTTCTTCCCACAGTGAGCTGTGCCTCAGAAATTTTCATATGTAATGACAAGTATCAATATTGTTTGGTTGCATTTCTTTACCAGGTAGATAGGTGAGGATGATGTGGTGTACCAGCTCAAGATAAGTATTCAGGTGTTGGATTTGAATGGCAAAGCAAAGCCAAACTTCTGCAGTTGATACCACACTTCATATTTTACTAATACTTGTGACATGGAGATTGGTTTTACTGGGTCCTTGTGAATACTGTTAGTCTTCAAACAAAGCAAAAGCTAGATCCAAAAGTTGGATTCATTCCCTGTGTTTGCTCATGACCTGAACGTACAGATGTAGGTGGCCAACTCAGTCTGTACACGGATGTCATGATAAGCTCTTCCAAAGTTTTTGTCCTCTGGATCACTCTTGCATTTTGCCAAGCAACTGGTGCAAATACTTCAGAAACTCTTGCAGAAAGAGAAAGAAAAAGCACAGGTACAAAGTAATTTGCTTAAATAGCAAATGTGACATGAGAAAAATCTTTCTTCACACAATAAGTAGTGCAGGTCTGGAATGCTTTACCTGGAATTGTGGTGGATGGAAATTCAATTGAACCATTCAAGAAGGTATTAGGTGATTATTTGAATAGAAACAATGCAGAAAGGTACAGGCAGGAGAATGGCACTAAGCCACAATGTTTATTTGGAGAGCAGGTAAAGATCTGATGGGCCAATGGCTCCTCTTCTGCCATACACTTCCGTGATTTTGCGGTCATGTTCAAAATGACTGCATGACAAATCTGTAGTGTCATGTTGTCACATATTACTGATGTCAAACAATCACTACTTTGCCCGTTGACTTCCCAACTATTGGTGAGCAACTGTGCACATGGAGGTTGCATGGATTAACATCATGCAGGTCTAAATGAACACAGGGATGACACATTCAGCTTCCTTTCCCCAAGCCAGATTTTGGACACTGCAAAATATGAGATTAGATTATGGTGACTGAATTATTTGTAGAAGCAAGTTTTAGTTTCAGCTTTGGATTGTCTATATCTCAAGTTGCTAGAAAAGCAATTTTTCTTTTAAAGACGGTAATAACTCAGGAAGCCTGATGGAAAGGAACATCCTTTATTGGTGAATACCAAAACAAAGCCACTATTCCTCGGTCTGCTTTTTTTTATATCTGGAATTACGTACAATTGAACCCCTTTCCTAACAGCAAATGGTCGTGACTATTTTGTTTTGTTTTTAACTATCAACCATCACCAGTAAATCATTGGTCTGCTTTATAGCTTTGCTCTGGAGGAAGGTGTAGATATGTTCCAATCAACTGGTTCAGAGATGCTATTACACAGCTCTGGAGCAGGTGGGAGTTGAACCCAGGTCCTAGCTCAGAGGTAGAGAAACAACCATTAAGGCCACAAACAGCTGTCATGGTGGGATATGAACTCTTATCTCAGAGCATTAGCTTAGGTCTCTGATGTACTAGCCCAGTAACAATCTTTATCACCAAAACAGAACACCTATAGGGCTGCTCTCTCATTAGAGAGAGATGACTGGTGTGATCTTAATCTGAAAGCCATCATGCCTCAGGTGAAGGGTAAAGTTGAGAAGGCAGAACCTTCATGGTAACCTCAGCTGATGCAGAAATTGACCCCAACACTGTTGATATCATTCTACATTACAAACCAGCTCTCTAACTTAAGTGAGCTACTTTACATGAACTTAAACATCTTCAGTGTTAAGTTGCTTAGCCTCTGAGAAAACTGCCTAAGGTTCATCACCTGTGATTTTGGTAACAGTGGGATTTGACCTCACAACTCAATAGATACTAAAGCTTAAATTCTGCACCTTAGACCGCTCCGCCACAATGCTATGGGTCTTCTATTTTCTAATCAATCTGTTCAAAGATGTTAATACACAGCTCTGGAGCAGGTGGGACTTGAACCCGGGCCCCCTGGCTCAAAGATAGGCATACTAACACTGCATCCAAGAGCCCTCTTAAGATTTAATCAACCTATTCAATAATGTTATTAAACACCTTAGAAGTGAGTGGATCTTGAACCCAGGCCTCATGGCTCAGAGATAGGAGCTCTACCTCTCCACCATAAGAGTCCTCTTTGAGTCAGCTTTATTGTTTTTTCTTTGTTTTTTTTCAATCAACCTGTTCAGAAATGTTATTACACACCTCTGGAGCAGGTGGAACTTGAACCAAGCATCCTCGTTCAGGGGTAGGGACACTACCACGTCACCACAAGAACCCTATAGGTCTGCTTTATTTTTCTTCTTTTTCTCATGTTTTTCTTTGTCTCTTATATACAGAAGTGCTATTGCAGAAATGGGTGACTTTACCACCCTGGAAATCATGTGGGCCTGATTTATATATTTTGAAAACAACCTGTTCTGAGATGTTATTACATACCTCCGGAGCAGATGGGACTTGAACCCAGGCTTTCTGGATCAGAGAAAGGGATGTTTCTACTGCATCACAAGGCTTAGGTGATGAGTTCCAGCTGGACAGGCCATTGCCTAATAGCAAGGGAACTCCACGAGGGAGATTAATTAGTAATTTCCTGTGGGCCTTGTAGATATTATCACAATGGTCATCTGTAATATGAAGGGGCTTTCACCGTTACAGTCCAGGGAGATCTAGTACAGTTAGACAATTCTCACTCCAAGGCCTTGAGCACAAAATTCAGGATGACTTTCCAGTGTCATACTGAAAGAATACTGCACTTTTGAAGGTGTCCGCACAGATGGGCTTAGAAGATCTCATGATATTATTTCAAAGAAGAGAAAAGAAATTATTTTTACTGTACTGACCAATGTTTACCCCATAACCAAAAATCATTCAATGAGACGATCTGTTTGTTATCAATCTGTTAGTAGTGGGTGCTTACTGTGCACAAAATCGGTTGGTGTATTTGTTAGAATAAAACAGTTCACACTTCAAAGCCACATTTCAAATGTACTTAATTTGCTGAGAAATACTTTGGGATGTCCTGAGAGTGTTTCAACATGCAAATATAAATTTTTGTCTAATCAGAGAAAATGACCTGTACGTGCCACTCACTGACATTTACACATATTGCTGCTGTCTTATCATGCCATTCTAGGCTCTGGTTTAAGGAATGTAATTTTTACAATTCACCTCTCCCAATACTTTCTCAGTACAAACAACCACTTCCTACAAATTAATTTATGATCCTTTGTACAAAATGGATGAGAAATTAGAATGTTCTGGATAGGAAAAATAAATCTGTTAACAGTCTGTATGTTCCTAGAAATAATTGTTGAACTAATAACAATCTAGCCATGAATCTTCAGTTATAAACTGTGAGACATGCTTGTTAAATGGTATAATTTAACAGAAGAAAGAGTACAAAATTAATCTCAGAGTACTCTCGACCAGAAATTTTACAGTGCAGCACCTGAAAGGTCCAATATGGCATGTGTGTGTTCAGTCTGTGCCAGAAGAACATGTTTGTCATATTTCATGGAGTCAGAACTGAAAATGGGCATTCAGCCAGTTATGTAAATACATTTGACTGAATGTGCTGTAGTCAATTTTCTCAAGCAAATTGATACCCGATAAGTACCTGTTCTGAGGGAGGGCCAGCGGACCCAAAACGTTAACTCTGTTTTTTCCTTCACAGATGTTGCCAGACCTGCTGAGCTTTTCCAGCAACTTTGTTTTTGTTCCTGATAAGCACCTATTCATTCTCACATGATCCTCCATATCAGGTGGCAAGAAAGGCAGTCCAACAACTGCTTCCAAGCCAAGAGAAGGCTCATTCAGTAAAGTATTGAGATGCTAAGTCCTCCT
>NW_025978761.1:0-6369 GCF_021869965.1 Rhincodon typus | reverse complement strand
TTATCTGCTTTCCGGAGGGACAACTCTCTCCGTGACTCCCTTGTCCGCTCCACACTCCCCTCCAGCTCCACCACACCCGGCACTTTTCCCTGCAACCGCAGGAAGTGCTACACCTGCCCCCATACCTCCTCCCTCACCCCCATCCCAGGCCCCAAGAAGACTTTCCACATCAAGCAGATGTTCACCTGCACATCTGCCAATGTGGTATACTGCATCCGCTGTACCCGGTGTGGCTTCCTCTACATCGGGGAAACCAAGCGGAGGCTCGGGGACCGCTTTGCAGAACACCTACGCTCGGTTCGCAATAAACAACTGCACCTCCCAGTCGCGAACCATTTCAACTCCCCCTCCCATTCCTCAGACGACATGTCCATCCTGGGCCTCCTGCAGTGCCACAACGATGCCACCCGAAGGTTGCAGGAACAGCAACTCATATTCCGCTTGGGAACCCTGCAGCCCAATGGTATCAATGTGGATTTCACAAGTTTCAAAATCTCCCCTCCCCCCACCGCATCCCAAAACCAGTCCAACTCGTCCCTGCCTCCCTAACCTGTTCTTCCTCCCACCTATCCCCTCCTCCCACCTCAAGCCGCACCTCCATCTCCTACCGACCAACCTCATCCCGCCCCCTTGACCTGTCCGTCCTCCCTGGACTGACCTATCCCCTTCCTAACTCCCTACCTACACTCACCTTTCCTGGCCCCATCCCCGCCTCTTCGACCTGTTTGTTTCCTCTCCACCTATCCTCTCCTCTATCCCTCTTCTATCCGCCTCCCACTCTCTCCCTATTTATTTCAAAACCCCCTTCCCCTCCCCCTTTTCTGATGAAGGGTCTAGGCCTGAAACGTCAGCCTCTCTGCTCCTATGATGCTGCTTGGCCTGCTGTGTTCATCCAGCCCTGCACCTTGTTGTCTCATCTTCTGATCGCCAACCATTTTAACTCCCCCTCCCACTCCCTGGGTGACATGTCCATCCTGGGCCTCCTCCAGTGTCACAATGGCACCACCTGCAAACTGGAGGAGCAGCTCCTCATATTCTGCCTCAGGGGCCTACAGCCCAATGGCCTAAATGTGGATTTCACAAGTTTCAAAATCTCCCTACCCCCGGCCTCATCCCATGACCAACCCTCCCTCTCATCCCCGCCTCCTTGACCTGACACAACCTGTCCATCTTCTCTCCCACCTATCCGCTCCTCCCACCTCAATGACCAATCGCCACCACTCCCTACCTGAACTCACCTATCACCATTCCAACTACCTTCCCCAGCCCCATCCCTCCTCTCCCTTCCCCCTTCCCATTTCTGAAGAAGGGTCCTGACCAAAACGTCAACTTTCCCGCTCCTCAGATGCTGCCTGGCCTGCTGCATTCTTCCAGCTCCACACCATGTTATCTCTGACTCCAGCATCTGCAGTTCTTACTATCTCTTCGTCCACAGATACAAGTGATTAAGGAGGTTAATTCTGAGTTACAAAAGGAATTGAACATAAAAGTGTAGATGTTATGTTTTAGTTATTCAAGCCATTGGGGAGATCACGTCTTGTAGCAGTGAGCAGTTTTGGTCTTTTTATTTATAATCATTCACAGGATGCAGATGTCACTGGCTGGATCAGCATTTACTGGCAATCCCTATTTGCCCAGGGGGAAGAAGACAGTCAACCAAATTGCTGTGGATCTGGAGTCATGTGTAGGCCAGACAAGATAAGGATGGCAGTTTCCTTCCCTAAAGGACATTAGTGAACAAGGTTGCTTATCTGATGCTTATCTGATAAGTGACAATGGTTTCATGCTCACTATTAGACTCTTCAACCCGATTTTTATTGAATTCAAATTCCATCGTCTGCCATGATGGAAGTCAAACCTGAGTCCTCAGAATATTTTCTGGCTTTCAGGGATTAATAGTCTAGCAACTGCATTCCCTTATTTAAGGAAAATTTAAGGGCGGCACGGTGGCTCAGTGGTTAGCGCTGCTGCCTCACAGCGCCAGGGACCCAGGTTTGATTCTGCCCTCAGGCAACTGTCTGTGTGGAGTTTGCACGTTCTCCCTGTGTCTGCATGGGTTTCCTCCAGGTGCTCCAGTTTCCTCCCACAGTACAAAGCTGTGCAGGCTAGGTGAATTGGCCATGCTAAATTGTCCGTAGTGTTCAGGGATGTGTAGATTAGAAGAATAGGTCTGGGTGGGATGCTCTGAAGGTCCGTGTGGACTTGTTGGGCTGAAGGGTCTGTTTCCACACTATAGGGATTCTATGATGAAAAATGCAAAAGCATTGGAGGTAGTGCAGAAGAGACTTATTGCATTGATATCTGGAGTAAGTGTGTTGTCTTATGACGTAATGCTAGACAGACAGGATTTGTTTTCGCTGAAGTTTAGAAGAATGAGGAGTGGCCTGATTGAGGTTTATAAGATATTGAACAGTCTTGACATGGTGCATGTGGGAAGGATTTTATCTCTTGTTGGTGAGTCCAGAACTGGGTAGGGGGTGGGCACTGTTTTAAAATTAGGGGTCACCCTTTTAAGACAGAGGGGTGTGGAACATTGGAATTGAAATAACTCCACAGGGGCCAATATCCCGTCACCATGTCACCTTTATTTACACATGAACAGCCCTTGACTTGAGTACTGCCTTATTCAGAGTCAGGTACCAGAGTGCTAGTATCCCTACCACTCACCCTTTTTATATGTCAGCCAGGGCTCCAGAGATCGCACCAGGTTAACAACCCCAATCAGGGAACTCATAATCTGTGAGGTCCATCTGGCTGACCTCATTACAATCACTACAGGACTCTTTGCCTCAGAAAGCAGTGGAAGTGGGGCCAATGAATATTTTTAAGGAAGAAGTAGGTCAATTGTTGTTAGGCAAGAGAATCAAAGGTTATCGGGAGTGGATGGGAAAGTGGAATTCAAAACACAAACAAGGCAATGATAATCTCATTGAATTGCAGTGTAGACTCAAGTGGAGAAAAGACCTTATTATGCTCCTAATTTGTATGTTCATTTGTATTTTCTGGATTAGGTTATGTGCATGAGATTTTAAACCCAGTTTGAGAACAACTACAATAGCAGACTGCTGTGAAAATTTGCACTCCTTCACCATGCCCACAAGAGTCAGGTAGCCAGTTAGGGATACTTAATGGGCTGTTAAGTACTATTTTCCAAAGTCACCTGGAATTTTCCAGTCAATTTCTGACACCCAATGGTTTATGGATGAGGCCGTGGTGGCCTCAATATGGTCTTGCAGAGGTAGACCAAAGTCAAAGCTTTGAGATACTCCCCATCTGTCTGACCCTTCACTGCATGCCCCACTGCTGAGGCCACTTTTAATTTGAAAGTTGTGAGAGGCCCTTTCTGTTTCTCTTTAACCCGAACTGCAGGCTTTATGTCCAATTGGACCTCCAAGGGTTTGCCTGTAATCTTAAATTGGAAAGTGAGTCCACCTCTGGGCAGTATTTGACCAATCCAGGGAAAAAAAAAATCATCTCCACACCATCTGGAGTTACAACCCTCATTTCGACGTGAAGTCGGCGTCCTAATCCAAATGGTAACATCCTGCCCTGTGTGCTCCAGCAGGGATTCTTCAACCTATTTTGATGACAATTTCTAGTTTTGGTTTGCTCATATATTGCCCTGTAGAGGGTGTTGAAGTGGATCAGACACTAGATTAAAGCAAATATCCTCTCAAAGGTTTTTTGTTTCAACCACTAACAGCAAAATTTGACACAATACATGTATTGTGTTACGTGATCACATTTTCTTTATTTCACCACCTGCCTGTTATCTTTGACATTTTATAATATGATAAAATGACGTTAGTGCACAGAATATAATCTGCAATGTACACGTACAAATTCAACAAGCAGAGTGCAATATTGTTTCTCTTTCAATTGTTGCTATCACTAGACAAAGCTATTGCTGGTCAGTAGAACAAAAGTATATGGCTTTCCAAGGTTGTAAAGGGATAAAATAACATGAATTATCAAAAGATATCTAAGAATGACATGCCATGAGGGAGGAGGTGAATGCTCACCTGTCTGCTAATGTCTGAACATTTCTCACCACATATTTCTCATTACAGAGAAAACAACTTGCCTGGGATGTCACTTTTTAGTGACACACTACTGTCTAGGACAATGTCTGGCTGGAAGACAGATATCAATTATATGAAGTGTAACTCAAGTGATGGATCATGTTGATGCTTTGGAAAGTCATGTGAAGAAAATATTTTTATGCAAATAAAATAATGAAAATACTTGAGAAATTTACATTTGGGGATCCTCACGTTTGATGAAGAAGACAAACACACGTGTGACTATTGAGAAAGATCCTATAATTCATTTAGTACTTTAACACGATTGGACATTGGTTGATAAGTATGTTCTCTTTAGTTTGTCTTTTCTTCAATTTCCCTCCCTTACTGACATTCTCTATCCCTCTTCATTGTTTAATGTATGAATACTTACATAATTGCCAATGTTACAATCTGCAGAGCAGCAGTTTGAACCTGTTACCAGCTAAAATCTAGGTTTAACAATTTTGAAGTTGTTCTTTTGCTACAATTTTGCGACTTTACATAAAAACACAGCAAGAAAAGAAATTGTAAGGTGTCCTGGCAATTCTTTTCCTTCTGCTTCATTCAACAATATTTATATTTCTGACAATTTCTTCAGTAAATCATCTGTTTTACAAAGTTTCTTAATATTATAAACAAACAATGCACATTTTACAAATTACTTTCACAATTTAGGAGATGAAATGCAACAGTTTCCATGACAGCAGCATTTTTCACCCATCACCTCTTCATGAAGTGGCTGAATGAGGAGGTTTTCTTGAAAGAGGTTTTGAGGCTTAAAAATTACACAGTCTTAGAGTCATACAGCATGGAAGCAGACCCTTCGATCCAACCGCGCCAACCATATTCCCAAACTAAATGAGTCTCACCTGCCTGCGCTTGGCCCATATCCCTCCAAACATTTCTAATCATGTACTTAGCTAAATGTATTTTAAACGTTATAACTGTATCCGCGTCCACCACTTCTTCTGGAAGCTCATTCCACACAGGAGCCACTCTGTGTAAAAAATTTGCCCTTCATGTCTTTTTTAAATCTTTCTCCTCTCACCTTAAAAATATGCTCCTAGACTTGAAATCCCCCACCCTAGGGAAAAGACATCTACCATTCACCTTATATATTCCCTAATGATTTTATAAACCTCTATAAGGTCACCCCTCAACATCCTACACTCCAGCAAAAAAAGTCTCAGCCTATCCAGCCTCCCCTTGTAACTCAAACCCTCCATTCCTGGCAACATCCTGGTAAAGCTTTTCTGAATCCCCACCAGTTTAGTAATATCTTTCCTATAATAGGGCGACCAGAGCTAGACACAGTACTCCAGAAGACGCCTCACCAATGTCCTGGATAATCTGGAAATGATGCAAATTGTACCTGCAAATTTCATCCCCAGGAAAGAGCATCTGTTAAAGCAAAGATCCAACAAAGTTCCAGTTTAACAACTAACTGTACCTGAATATTTTGTCCTCAAGCAGCAAACTTTTAACCTAAACAAGTTCGGCCATTTATAAAGTCAGAGATTTCGGGGCAGGTGGAATATAGATAAACCTAGCTAACTTAACAAAACATTTATGCCAAGAATTTAATAACTGGAAAATAAAATTTGGAAGTGATATAGTTTAAGGCAGTTATGGCCTGAAAGAGTTATCCAAAGTCACAAGCTAATCTCCGCCCATCAGGATGGAAAAGACTGTTCCTAAGAGAAGCTAATCAGAGTTCTATGTGAGTCCTGCAATTCTACATGCATTCACCAGAGGGTGTGTGATCACTTCAGTCGTCATTTTTCTTATTAACAGCATGAATCTAATTTATCTTCAATTGATCTAGATGTCTCACAAGATAAATATACATTCCAGTTATACTGTAACTAGCTACAAAGTAATGCAATGAATATTTACTATTTAAATAGAACCTAGCCTACCCTCTGCCTAAGATGCTTGCAGGTATACTTCTCCCAATAGTTTGACTGATACCAATTAGAATGAATCTTGCAGCAAATTACCCAAGGCTTTCCAGTTGCTTCCAACAGAAACTAATATTTACAATATGCTTCCAGAACTGGAATGCCACAATATTTATTTACAATGCAATGGAACAGGGCAAAAAGATAGGAAATGATAAAAATAAAGGGAACCTGACAGAATGTATCACTCAAACATTACAGCAGCTGGATCAGAGATAGTAGGAACTGCAGATGCTGGAGAATCCGAGACAACAAGGTGCAGGGCTGGATGAACACAGCAGGCCAAGCAGCATCATAGGAGCAGAAAGGCTGACGTTTCGGGCCTAGAAGGGTCTAGGCCCGAA
>NW_025978760.1:0-6369 GCF_021869965.1 Rhincodon typus | reverse complement strand
ATTGGAAACTTTTTAGTTGTAATAGTTTAGATGGAGCGGATTTTGTACAGTGTGTTCAGGAACGATTCCTGACACAGTATGTAGATAGACCAACACGAGGAGAGGCCACTTTGGATTTGGTGCTTGGCAATGAACCAGGCCAAGTGTTAGACCTGTCGGGAGGAGAGCATTTTGGCGGTAGCGATCATAACTGTTACTTTTACAATAGTTGTGGAAAAGGATAGGTACGTACAGCAGGGTAAGGTTTAGAATTGGGGGAAGGGTAATTATAATTCTGTTAGGCAAGAACTGGGTAACATAAAATGAGAACAGATGCTGTCAGGGAACAGCACGACAGAAATGTGGAGATTGTTTAAGGAATGCATACTGCGTCTGCTTGATATGTTTGTCTCTAGCAGGCAGGGAAGATGCGGTCGAGTGAGGGAGCCTTGGTTCTCCAGAGAGGTTAAATGACTGGTTAAGAGGAAGAAGGATGCTTATATAAGGTTTAGGAAACAAGGATCGGAAAAGGCTCCAGAGGGATACAAGTTAGCCAGGAAGGAGCTGAAGAAAGGGCTTAGGAGAGCTATAAGGGGGCATGAGAAAACCTTCGCAGATAGGATCAAGGAAAACTCCAAGGCTTTTTACACGTACGTGAGGAATAAGAGAATGACCAGAGAAAGGGTAGGGCCGATCAAGGATTGGAAAGGGCATTTGTGCACGGAGCCTAAAGAGATAGGAGAAGTCCTTAATGAATACTTTTCTTCGGTACTCACAACTGAAAGAGATCTAGTTGTAGACGAGGACAGTGTGAAACAGGCTGGTAGGCTAGAGGAGGTCAATGTTAGTAAGGAAGATGTACTAGGAATTTTGAGGAACTTGAAGATAAAAAAAGTCCCCAGGCCTGATGGGATTTATCCAAGGATTCTATGGGAAGTGAGGGAAGAGATCGCAGGGCCTTTGGCGATGATCTTTCTTCCCCACACTGTCCACGGGTATAGTGCCGGAAGATTAGAGAGAGGCAAACGTCATTCCCTTGTTCAAAAAAGGGAATAGGGATAACCCTGTAAAATACAGGCCAGTTAGTCTTATTTCAGTGGTGGGCAAATTATTGGAAAGGGCTCTGAGAGATAGGATTTATGATCACTTGGATAGGCACAGTTTGATTCGTGATAGTCAGCATGGATTGAATTCTTTGAAGAGGTGACCAAACACGTGGATGAAGGTAGAGCAGTGGATATGGATTTAAGTAAGGCATTTGATAAGGTTCCCCATGGTAGGCTCATGCAGAAAGTAAGGAGGCATGGGATAGGGGGAAATGTGGCAGATTGGATTCAGAATTGGCTGACCCTTAGAAGACAAAGGGTGATAGTGGACAGAAAATATTCCATATGGTGCTCAGTTATGAGTGGTGTACCACAAGGATCTGTTCTGGGTCCTCTTCTATTTGTGATTTTTGTAAATAATTTGGACGTAGGAGTGGAAGGGTGGATTAGTAAGTTCGTGGACGATACGATGGTGGGTCGAGTTGCCACCCAGGCGGATAGAGTTATTAAGAAGGTGTATGGTGTGTTAGCTTTCATTAATAGAGGGATTGAGTTCAAGAGCCGTGAAGTTATGCTCCAGCTATACAAAACCCTGGTTCGGCCACATCTGGAGTATTGTGTCCAGTTCTGGTTGCCTCATTACAGGAAAGATGTGGAAGCGTTGGAAAAGGTGCAGAGGAGATTTACCAGGATGTTGCCTGGAATGGAGGGAAGGTCTTACGAGGAAAGGTTGAGAGAGCTAGGGCTTTTCTCTTTAGAACGCCAAAGGATGAGAGGTGATCTGATAGAGGTGTACAGAATGATCAGAGATATAGATAGAGTGGACAGCCAGAGACTTTTTCCTCGGGTGGAGGTAGCTATTACGAGGGAGCATAGTTTTAAAGTGAGTGGAGGTAGATACAGGGAGACGTCAGAGGTAGGTTCTTTACTCAGAGAGTGGTAGGGGCGTGGAATGCATTGCCGGAGAGGGTAGTGGAGTCGGCCTCATTAGGGGCATTTAAGCAGATATTAGATAGGCATATGGATGATAGTATAAGGCAGGGGTGGAGGTTAGACAGACTTACGTTTAGGGTAAAAGTTCGGCACAACATCATGGGCTGAAGGGCCTATACTGTGCTGTACTGTTCTATGTTCTATGTTCTAATATAAAGTCTTACTTACAGAAAAGCAAAAGGACTCCTGGTTCAGGCAAGTGTCAAAACATTTATGTTCTTTAGGGTGCAAGACCTAACTTTAGAGCCATTTGCAGCCTAAGCATCGTTACACAAGATCACACTTCCCCATTCTTCTGTCCAAAACCCCTTCACTTTCACTAACAGTTTAGGACCCAATTCTACCATACCTAATCAGTAGGAAATGCAAGAATGTGGTCCAAAGTAACCTGGTGCCAACTTCCCCAATTCAAATAGGGAAGTTCTTGTCATTCATTCAAATTCTTCCAGAGTGGCATAATGAATATTTTATAAATCCACATAAGATCTTTAATCTCGGATAAATTTACTATAGCTCTAGGAATAAAGCAAGTCTAACTGTAAAACTATCTGTGTAGCACTTATAATCATAGTCAATTATTTTAGACTTACAGCCTGCCCATTTGCCTCATAAAGGGGACACTTTTGTTTTATTTTGGCCAACTCCATGTTCACTTGCTTGCTAACTACTGCCATTGGGTTTCCACCTGCAAAACAAAGGGATGGATGGTATAATATTTGGTAGAAATACAGAAAAACAGACTGAAAAATAATAACGCCTTACACCTCGTGGGTTAGGTTAGTTGGCTGGATGGCTGGTTTGTAACATGCAGTGACACCAACAGCATGGATTCAATTTCCACACTACCTTAAGTTACTGTGAAGGTCCCGCCTTCTCAACTGCATTCCTTGCCTCAGGTGTGGTGACCCTCAATATTGTAATATTTAACATGATAAAGATAATTCAATACAGAGTCAATCTTTCCAATAGCAGGCAATATCAGAACAGGTGACAAAATTACAGCTAAGAGATTACAAAATGAGATCATAAAACATTTTGAGAATCTGGAACTATTTTCCAAACTGATAGAGATTTGCTAAGCAAGGGCCTCAAGATATGTGAGGTAAATAAACAAAGAAAGGTATATATTCATCACCTGATGGTACAGGCTCAAGGATCAGAAAGAACTACGCCATTCTTATTACTTTTGTAAAGCTCCATCAAGCCAACCTCCTCCCAAAAATATAAGAACAAAGTTATTTTTGAAGTTATACAAAACTTACCAAGTCCTGTTACAACCATGGCACCCAAATCAGCAACATAGTTTCCCTTTCTAAATGTGGCTACTCGACCTCCAACACGGTCCTGCAATTTAAGTGATTATGAGACGGTAAGCGAGTTTGTGTATAGAATACAATAAAAATCGCTAGTACCGTTCACACTTTTTAAATAATTCAGTGACAGGATGTGAGCTGTGCTGGCTAGGCTGGTCTTTCTTGCTCAACCCTAATTACTTTGGCAAGGTAGTGTTTTCTAGAACCACTGTAGTCCTTGGGGTGTAGGGGACATCCAAACTTCTACAGGAAGGAAATTCTGGGATTTTAATCCAATGACAGTGAAGCAGCATCAACATAAATGCGGAATGGGGTCCATTTGTATGCAATTTGGAAACAATGCAGAACAAAATATAATAGCTGTTCTCAAGTACAGGAAATGTTCATATGTCAGATCTCTAAAACGACACCCTGTGTGCGATTGTGCTCATAAGTACTAATGCTCTTAAATCGGGGGTCCCCTGTCGGTCCAAGTCAGGATGGTGAGAGACTTCTTGGGGAACTTGGAGACAGTGGTGTTCTCGTGCATCTGTTGTTTTTGTCCTTCTCGGTAGTAGAGGTCACAGGTTTGGAACGTGCTGTGGAAGGAACCTAGGTGATTTGCTGCAGTTCGTCATGTGGATGGAGCACATTATGGCCACTATATGTCAGTGGTGAAGGGAATAATTGTTGAAAGTGCTAGAAAGATTGCCAATCAAGCAGATAGCTTTTTGCTGAATAGCGTCAAGCTTGAGTTGTAGCCGCATGCATCCAGGCAAGCAGACAGTATTCTATCACACTCCTGACTTGTACCTTGTCGATAGTGAACAGGCACTGGGGAGATAGGAAGTAAGTTGCTTACTGCAGAATTCCCAGCTTTTGGCCTACTCTTGGAAGCCACAATACTAAATGGCTGGACCACTTTAGCTTCTAGAAAATGTTAACCCAGGGAATGGTGGAAAGTCAGCAGTCGTACTGCCATTGAATATCATGGGGAGATGCTCATCGACTGGCACGTGTGTGTAATCTACGTTATTTGGCACTTATCAAGCCAAATCTGGATAGGGACATAAACCGCTTCAGTATCTGAGGAATTGCAAATGGTGCTAAACATAGTGCAACAAACACTTTTGACCTTACAATAGAAGTAAGGCTCACTGATGAATCAGTTGAAGATGTTAGGGCCTAGCACACTACTGGGAGGTTCAGCTGCACTCATGTCCCAGGACTGTGATGTTTGGCATCCAACAATGGTAACTTTCTTCCTCTGCGCTAGGTATGATTTGAAGCATCAGAGATTTCTCCTGATTTCCATTGACACCAGTTTAGCTAAGGTTCCTGGATGTCTCATCCAGCCAGATGCTGTCTTGATGTCAAGGGCAGTCACTTTCACCTCACCTCCACAGTTCAGATCACCACTGTGTTAGGACCAAGGCTGCAACTCCGGAGTTGTGACCCAAATGAGGGTCACACCACAAATTTTCATCATTCAAGCTCCATAAACTCCGTCTCAATCTCTATAACAATACAGCGTTACTAATAAAGGCACAGATGTTAGCTTTATCCTGATTTTCTATCACCAAATGCATACAGTACATGGAAATATTAGACAGAATTCATTAATTGCCATGTGACCCTTGCTTGTGGGAGCCCTGCATCACCTGTACTGAGGAAGGTCCACCAGTAATGTGTGCTGGCAATGCGTCCATCAGAGGACCAGGCTCATAACAAGAGACTACAGCTCAGGCGAGTGATGGTGGGGAGGTTTCAGAGACAAGGGTGAAAGTTGGCTTTTAGCAGACAAGGCACTTTGTTCCATTAAACACTCAGAGTCTGCAAACAAGTTCAGCAGAGTCTATTTATCAGGCATCCACATGACTGAACCCCACTGATGGGTGAATAATAGCAGCAGTGGGATATGGTCTCCAAATGAGCATTACTGCATATTTCAAGCATCTCAATTAGCATATGGGCACGAATGCTATCCATGAGCCCGCCTATCCAATTTACTCAGGGGAAGGCAGGAAGCAGATGCTTTTAATCTGGCAGGGACCCCACTATTGAACCTCTCACTTAATCAAATTCTACTACTATTTTTTAAAATTCACTCATGGGATCTGGACGTCACTGGCTGGCCAAAACTTATTGTCTGTCCCTAGGTGCCTTTGAACTGAGTGGCTTGCCAGGCCACTTCAGAGGGCAGTTGACCAATTGCTGTGGGTTTGTAGGCCAAACCAGGTGAGGATGGCAGATTTCCTTCCCTGTTTTCAAACAAATTGACCATAGTTTCATGGTCATCAGTCGATTCTTAATTCCAGATTATTACTGAATTCAAATTCCACCATCTGCCGTGTCTGCAGAACCCATGTCTGCAGAAAATTATCCGCATTTCTAGATTACTAGTCTAGCGATAATACAATTCAGCCTTTGCCTCCCCTACTTCATGGAAACTCAACTCCATAGTAAGTAGGATACGGTGTTGGTGTTGGTGTTGGTGCATGAGCGTTAAGTCATTAATTCCATCCTTTAGTTCTGGTTTTCCCTCTCCACACCTGCTACCTGCCCTAAGTTTTTGTACCACTGTTTGTATTTCAGATTTCCAAAATCGCAGTAGTTTGGTTTTGTCCCATTGTATCAAACACTGTTTAAACTTCTGATGAACTTAGATCTTTGATATCGTAGGTGCTTACTTCCAGAAACTAGTTAATAATACACATTTTCCTTGTTTTAAATACTAGGCTGCAGACAAAAAAAAGGAGCTCTCCTTTCCAAAGGACAGGAGTCACATCAGCAGTGCAGCTCTGTCAATGAAGCTACTACCTACTAGAGCAAAAGTTTTTTTTTTCATTTGATGTCAAGAAATGGGAAGACCTGACCAACAAAATAATTGCCCACTTAGCCCAAAATTAACTATATCAAAAGAATCAGAAAGAGTAGGAACTGCCGATGCTGGAGAATCTGAGATAACAAGGTGTAGAGCTGGATGAACACAGCAGGCCAAGCAGCATCAGAGGAGCAGGAAAGCTGACATTTCGGGTCTGCACCCTTCTTCAGAAAAA
>NW_025978759.1:0-6370 GCF_021869965.1 Rhincodon typus | reverse complement strand
ACACCTGCCCCCATACCTCCTCCCTCACCCCCATCCCAGGCCCCAAGAAGACTTTCCACATCAAGCAGATGTTAACCTGCACATCTGCCAATGTGGTATACTGCATCCGCTGTACCCGGTGTGGCTTCCTCTACATCGGGGAAACCAAGCGGAGACTCGGGGACCGCTTTGCAGAACACTTACGCTCGGTTCGCAACAAACAACTGCACCTCCCAGTCGCGAACCATTTCAACTCCCCCTCCCATTCCTCAGACGACATGTCCATCCTGGGCCTCCTGCAGTGCCACAACGATG
Source organism: Rhincodon typus (assembly GCF_021869965.1). Classification (NCBI taxonomy): domain Eukaryota; kingdom Metazoa; phylum Chordata; class Chondrichthyes; order Orectolobiformes; family Rhincodontidae; genus Rhincodon; species Rhincodon typus. The sequence goes on along the minus strand of NW_025978759.1, from coordinate 6,076 downwards.
CCACCCGAAGGTTGCAGGAACAGCAACTCATATTCCGCTTGGGAACCCTGCAGCCCAATGGTATCAATGTGGATTTCACAAGTTTCAAAATCTCCCCTCCCCCCACCGCATCCCAAAACCAGTCCAACTCGTCCCTGCCTCCCTAACCTGTTCTTCCTCCCACCTATCCCCTCCTCCCACCCCAAGCCGCACCTCCATCTCCTACCGACCAACCTCATCCCGCCCCCTTGACCTGTCCGTCCTCCCTGGACTGACCTATCCCCTTCCTAACTCCCTACCTACACTCACCTTTCCTGGCCCCATCCCCGCCTCTTCGACCTGTTTGTTTCCTCTCCACCTATCCTCTCCTCTATCCCTCTTCTATCCGCCTCCCACTCTCTCCCTACTTATTTCAAAACCCCCTTCCCCTCCCCCTTTTCTGATGAAGGGTCTAGGCCCGAAACGTCAGCCTCTCTGCTCCTATGATGCTGCTTGGCCTGCGGTGTTCATCCAGCCCTGCACCTTGTTGTCTCGGATTCTCCAGCATCTGCAGTTCCTACTATCTCTGATACCATTAACTCTATCTATGCAACACAGCTCAGGAACAGGCCCTTTGGCCCACCAAGCCTGTGCCGATTCCTAATCCTTATTTAGACCTGCTAATTATTGCCCATACGCAGTTTGTGTCCTTCTGTTTGCATCCCATTCATGTGTCTATCAAGATGCACCTTGAATGTTGCTAATGTGCCTGCTTCCACCACCTCCACTGCCAGTGCGTTCCAGACACCCACCACTCTGTGTGAAGAATTTTCCCTGCACTTCTCCCCTAAACTTTCCCCCTCTCATCTTGAACCTGTGCCCTGTTGTTGTTGACTTTTCCATTCTGAGGGAAAAAGCCTCTTACTACCTATGACCACCCTATCTATGCCCCTCATAATTTTGTAGAACTCTATCAGGTCACCCCTCAGCCTCTGTTTTCACAGGAAAGACAATCAATCAGAGTTTATTTAAACTCTGCTGATAATTAAAACCCTCCAGACCAGGCAACATCCTGGTAGACCTTCGCTACACCCTCTCCAAAGCATCCACATCCTTTCGGTAGTGCGGCCAACAGAACTGCATGTAATATTCCAAATGTGACCTAACCAAAGTTTTATACAGCTGTAACATAACTTGCCAACTTTTATATTCTATGCCTCGGTTGATGAAGGCAAGTGTGCCAATGCCTTCTTGCCCACCTTAGCCACTTGTATTGCCACTTTCAGGGATCTGTGGACCTGTACACCCAGATCCCTCTGTATGTCAATCCTCCTAAGGGTTCTGCCATTTACTGTATGTTTCATACCTGAGTTTGATCTTCCAAAATGCATCACTTCGTATTTGTCTGGATTAAACTTTATTTGCCATTTCTGTGTCGAAATCTGCAATCTATCTGTATCCAGCTATATTGTTTGACAATCCTCCTCACTACCTGCAATTCCCCCAATTTTGGTGTTATCCGCAGACCTACTAATAGGACCACCTGGATTTCCCTCCAGATCATTTACATATATTACAAACAACAAAGGTGTCAGCACTGATTCTTGTGGAATGAATCAAAAAGGAATAAAACTTGATAGACTGACCTGGTACTCACCTAGTCACTAGAAAAAAATCATGGCACACCTTGCACAGTTGATCCTGAAAAGGCCTCCCTCACGAGCATCTGGGCACATGCCAAAATTGAGTGCTGTCCCATAGAAAAGAAAACATTCAACACAGTTATACTCAATAAATCATATCTTATTCCTATATTACCATCTCTGGATATGACATGTCCCACTAGACTATACCTCTCATTATTTTATAAACTTCTATCATGTCACTTCTCAACCTCCTACACTCCAGTGAAAAAAGTCCCAGCCTATTCAGCCTTTCTTTATAACTCCAACCTTCCATACCCGAGAGGGCTCTCTTCTGAACCTCCTCCAGCTTAATAATATTCTTCCTATAACTGGGTGACCAGAACTGGACACAGTATTCCAGAAGAGGCCTCACCAATGCCCTGTACAACGTCAACATAACTTCCCAACTCCTATACTCAAAGGACTGAGCAATGAAGGCAAGTCTGCCAAAGTCCTTTTTAACCACCCTGTCTATTTGTGACGCAAACTTCAAAGAATTATGTAGCTGCACCCCTACATCTCTCCACTTTACAACACTACCCAAAGCCTAACCATTAATTGTATAAGCCCTACCCTTGTTGTGCCAAAATGCAATACCTCACATTTATCCAGATCGAACTCCACCTGCCATTTTTCAGCCCATTGAACCGTTTCATTAAGATCCCTTTGTAATCTTAGAAAACCTTCTTCACTGTCTACAATGCCACAAATTTTAATGTCATCCACAAACTTATTAACCATGCCTTCTATATTCTGATCTACATCATTTATATAAATGAAATCATTCTTATTTTCCACTGAGATAGATTCTTGAGCTGAATATATTGTGAAAACTGAACAAACAGACTTGAGAGAGTGAGAGTTAATATTAAATAGTATATATACCATAAAATCTTTTATTTCCAAGTTAGATAAACTTGAACAAAAGCATGATATGTATGTATTATCAAACATATCTCTCTGACATTGCTTATTTGAATGATGTTTTAGAAGGAAGAATATTCCAGATTTATAATTCTGATGAAAAATAGAAATGAAGATTGCAAAACAAAACAACGTTAGGTAGAGACCAGAACATTGGTTATGTTTGTGAGAACAACAATAATTTGTGCTTATATAGCACCTTTAATATAATAAAACACCCTAAGGAAATTACAGCAATGTTACAAAGCCAACTTTGACACCAAGTGGCATAAGGGGATCTTAGGAGGATAAACTAAAAAGCTAGATCATGGAGGTAGGTTTTTAAATAGCATTTTAAAGAACAAAATAAGAGATAGAGAGGGAATTATAGATCCTAAGGCTTCAGCAGTTAAAGACCAGCCACCAAGGACAGAATAAAATAAATGAAGGATACTGAAAGCATCAGACTGGAAGAGGGCCAGAATTTCTATCTTATGTTTCAGGAAGGAGTAGGAACCACAGTATTTAAAGCAAGAGCTTTTATTAGTGAGGTGTTCACTAAACAACACCCCTTCTCTTTTAATTCCTTCACTGAAAACATTTATAATATTTACCATCAGATATATAAGAGTTCACAGAAATGGAAAGAATCGTTTACCATTTCACAACCCTTTGGATTTGACTTCTCTTTTCACCTATATTTCTTGGAGTGCAGTAGCATGATGTATGTAGATACAGGAGGTCAGCACTGAATGATGTTTACCTCTTTTTCAATCCAGTATGTCGAGATTAACTGGTCACTACCCAGGGGTGGTTGCCATCTTGCTCCTCCACTTCTATAAAGCATACATTACTCATTCTGGATGGAGTCAAAAATATATTGCATGACCATTCTAATACAGGGGACTGACACCAAATGATGTTACCTATAAGTGTGGCAGGCTTAAAATGCTTACTATAATGTGAATGTTACAAAAAGACCTCTACAATTTAAAATTCAACTTACTTTTTTCTTTAGACCACAAACCAACTTACATAATTAAAAGATTGCAACACTTATAACAGGGTTTAAACACTTTCAGTTATATAGCAAGTAATTAAACTGAGACAAATATACAATTTAGTTATGATGATCTTCATTTTCGTCATTGTCATAATATGCATCCTTCTTAGTAGAGACCTTATTGCACCACCCATCTTGCTTTGGCATGATAATCAGCAAAATCCTTATCATATTTCTCTTTCCGTTTATAAGCTTTGCTGATGAATGACTTCCCTTGTTCACTATGTGAATAAGATTTTTGGTTGATGCAAATCAAGAAAAAATATTCCATCACACTCAGTGTACAGCAACATATTGATAGTGGCTGCAAAATCACTGCAGAAGTGTACTAATCCATCCTTCTTCATTGGTACAATAGGTATGGCCCAATCTCTCACATTTATGGTTCAAGGACTCCTGTCTTGACCAGCCTGTCTAATTCTGCCTCGATTACATGGGGCACTGATCTGGCTTTGCACAATATCTTGCTTGACCCTCATTCTTGATTTTCTTACTGGTTTGCCGTTCAATAAGGGAGTGACCAAATATCATTTGGCATTGACAGCAATTGTCAGGATATTTAATAACAGCCCCTCTTTGCAGTGAGATTCGGAGCTTTATTCATGCCATTTTATACCATGTAGATTTTCTTCCTAATCTTCAGTTTCTGCACTTTTGCAGTATCTGTTGTTCATGTTTCATATCAAATGTGCTTGTTGGATGTGCCCTTTTTTTCTGCAATTTCTGCACACAGCTTCTTCTTACCAACAAGTTGCTGCTGCAAGACCTGTCTTTTCATACAGATGACAGTTTTTAGTCTGCGTTGGTCCTCGTCATTTATTCACTACTTTATGAGCTATCATGCTTGAACTTAGCCGTTGAGACACCTTGGGTGCTAATCCATTGAGACTGCTATTTCCAGTGCTTTCTTTTTTAAAGCCCAGGTTCCTTTCCATCAATAGTCTCTGCTGGATTGCTTTACATCTTAAATCACATCATTTAAATTGTCTCCAAATTTGCAACATTCTGCTAACCTCTTTAAAATTACTACAAACTGTGAGATACATCAGAGGTCGATAGTTCATCGGCTACATGCCTGTTTTTGCGATGCAGAGTGACATCAACTGCAAGGATTCAGTTCACATAATGGCTGAGGTTAACAGGAAGGACTCTCTTTCTCAATGTCTTCTCTTGCCTGAGGCATGGTGACCCTTGGGTTAACCCACCACCAGTTGTCTATCTCTACAGTGAGAATGCAGCCTTATGAGCTGATAAGACTATGGTGATTTTACCTTCACATTTGCCATAATGCTGGTTGTGTTTGTGAAATCTGAACTCTTCAGAAATTACCAGTGGTTTTGGTGAAAAAGTGATTCTGTAGGATTCCTACTGTTTCTTCATAAGGTTTAGAATCCAGCTTCTCTGGCTGTACCAGCTTCATCAGGATGTTAAACGTTTTACATTAGGAATGCAAAGATGCCTATATCTTCTTCAATTTTGTTAGCTTGAGCCAAATAATGGAATCTTGCTTTACAGGACTTCTAGCTGTCTGGTGACAAATTTCCAGGCATTTTATAGATTTTTTGTTTAAATGGAAATAGCCTGCGTTGCACGATGTACCATGAAAATTTAAGCAATACCTTGGTTTTCCCATTTAAAACAAAGTATTCTTCAGTGCAGTGTTCCTTCAGGGTGGTACATGTGGTAAGCTTATTCAGCATTGTTCACCTCCTCCCAGGAGTGAACTTTTGTTTTCATCCACCCTAACTATACCTACCTTTTCTTTTATGAAGTGTCTCTAACATCTGTAGTGAGAACCATGACATTTTTTCAATGAATCAGTGAATTGCCCCAGTGGATCTTGAAGCAGATTTTATCCAGATTTCTTCCTGTGTTACATTTCAAGAAGGATGAGAGGCCACAACACTTAAAACAACCAGAGCTTTTAAGTGATAGTAGGAACTGCAGATGCTGGAGAATCTGAGATAACAAGGTATAGAGCTGGATGAACACAGCAGGCCAAGCAGCATCAGAGGAGCAGGAAGGCTGACGTTTCGGGCCTAGACCCTTCATCAGAAATGGTTTCAGGAGTCACAGGGAGAAACACTTCTGAAGGATCTCAATGTTCTGAATGTAGACATTGTCACGGTTGGGGCCAAATTGGGAAGGCCTGAATGTGGACTGTAGTCCATTGGGGATGATCTGGTTCTGTAGGCAGGTACTAAGAAAGGTGATGTGGCTGTAGTACCTGGTTTGCTTCAGGACGTTGTCGAGCAGTTTCAAGGCCGAAGAGATTATGAGAGAGTTGCAGTAGGAGAGAGATCCACTGAGGATTTTCCAGAGGGAGGAGGGTAAATTCTTCAGGGTAGGCATCCTTAGAAGAGGCTTCACAGTGGGGTTAAAATTGTTTCAGAGATAGTAGGAACTGCAGATGCTGGAGAATCTGATATAACAAGGTGTAGAGCTGGATGAACACAACAGGCCAAGC
>NW_025978758.1:0-6371 GCF_021869965.1 Rhincodon typus | reverse complement strand
TGATGCTGCTTGGCCTGCTGTGTTCATCCAGCTCTACACCTTGTTATCTCAGATTCTCCAGCATCGGCAGTTCCTACTATCTCTGTCTTATTGCACACCAACTTATCAATCAATAGAATATTGCAGGACAATTATCCTCTTATTAGCTAATGTAAGTGAAGTTTGTTATTTAGAAACAAATTCAGTTTGCATTTGAGTATAGTTACATGCAAGTTTACTGACTAACTGCTTAAAAAAATTCCTCAAGTTACTTTGCTCAAAAGCAGAAACTGCAGGAGAAACTCAGCAGGTCTGGTAGCATCTGTGAAGAGACAAACAGGTCCAATATGACTCTGTTCTTCAGAAACACTGTTGACTCTGTTTCCTTTGCACTCACCTTCAACTGGTGTCTTTCAGCCATAATCCATCCAGCAATGAACACACCTGTCAAATTTTCTCTAAGGATTCTCTTCTCCAGGCAGAACAGTCCCAGTTTCTCCAATCTTTACCATAACTGAAGTCTCTCATCCTCGGAATCATTCTCATAAATCTTTTCTACACGCCCTGTAATGCCTTCAAGTCCTTTCTAAAGTATGGTGCCCAGACTTGGAAGTTTTCCTTTTCAGGCCAAGCCTGCATTTTATAAGATAGTTGTTCATCCTTGCCTCCTTGTTTTTGTACAAAGCCCAGAATCATATAAGGTCATTAATTGATTTCTCAATGTGTCCTGCCACATCATTGAATTGTGCACAATGAACTTCCAGGTCCCTCTGCTTCTGTATTCCTTTCAAAATTGAATCCTGTTGCCTCTCCTTGTTCTGCTCCCTAAAATGTTTCATGTCACACTTCACTGCACAGACTGCTGTAGATCAAGAAAGCCATAAGACAAGAAGGCAGCTCATCATAAATTTCTGAAGTGCAACTGGGGATGGGCAATATATACTGGGCTAGACAGCAATGCCCATATTCCATGAAGGAATTTTAAAAAAACTTCAATTCATCAAATTTCATCCATCAGGTTTCGACCTATTCAACTCTCCTGCCTACCTTCTTGAAGTCTATCACTACTCCACTTCAGAAAATTTTTCTGAAGAAGAGTCTAGGCCCGAAACATCAGCCTTCCTGCTCCTATGATGCTGCTTGGCCTGCTGTGTTCATCCAGCTCTACACCGTGTTATCTCAGATGTTGCACTTGATCTTGTTTCTCAGCCGTATTCATGCATGTATTCATGCTGCTACTGTCCATTTTATTCCATGGGCTTCAATTTTGTTGACAAGCATGTTCTGTGTTAACTTACCCAATACCTTTACGGGCTCCATATGCACTGTATCAGCTGCATTACTCTCAAGTCTCCCTGACACTTCATTGAAAAACTCGAGAAAGTTATTTAAACACATTTTGTCCATAACAACTCCATGTTAACTTTCTAAAATTATTCTGTATTTACAGAGAATGACATAGAATATACTGAATAGATAGAGGTTTTTCACCTAAGTATTCCATCATTTTATACTCAAGACAATGCACCTGCAATCACATTTATCTCTTCCAGCAATGTGAATAATCTTTATATTAAATGGTTAAAATAAAAAAAAGAAACTCCATTTCATTCATCTCCTATTTTGAGTTTTAAACTTTTCAATGGATACCAGTGAATTATCATCAGTGTAAATTATTGTTTCCCTGTTCCCCTGTCAGATATAAAATGTGCTTATACTCTACTGGAACCTCCTCCCATCTTTTCTCATCTAATTCTGCATTGTAAAATCTATTCCTTTATCCCTCAAATGTTTTGTTTTCTCGCCTTCCCTTAAAAGCATTCATGCTATCTTCTTCATCTATACCTTCTGGTAGCGAGTTCCACTTTCTTTTTGGATAAAAATATTTTGTCTGAATTCCTTATCGAAATCTTGGTGGTTATCTTATATGGATGGCCTCTATTTATGCTCATTGCTACAAAGGAAACATAAGTTGAAATTTACAAACCCTTCAGGGCAGGAAGGCAGGTGGATTGGATGGAATATGAGCTGTCAGAAAATTGACCATCATGCAGCAGTACTGCACTTACTGCAACACATCCCTGTTACAATATTACATGTGGTGGGGGAGGTGTCTGATAGTCTGCTCATCCAAAAGCCACTTGTGGGATTCCTCGGACTGCTGCTGTGTTTTGCCTAGGTTACAAGTCCAGCCTGTCAGATGAAAGTTGATGGATTAATGTTTGAGGAAGGGAGGGACTTCTCCTGTTCAGGATCAAATGCCCATCAGGGACCTGTCCCAACATGTTAATTCCCTTATCCAAGTCCTCTTCATCCCTTCACAGGAGACATGAGCAATTTGTACTTTAACTGTAGTTTAGTAACAAGCCAAAGGCCACAGTTTACAGCAGCAGGTGGAGGAAAGTACTCTGGCTTTCTTCAAGCTTTAGGTATTTTATTGGAGAGAAAGACACGCCCCTTCCCCTTCTGGAGGTCCGAAGGCTCTTGCCGGTATTGTTCACATCCACAACCTGCTCAGCTAATCAGGGGCCAGTTAGAAAGTTGTTGTCAGGCTGATGGTCTTTGTCATCAATGCCTGCTCACAGCTCCACAAACCAATCGCCTACTTATTGCCAGCCAAATTTCACCTTGTAGATATCTATTTTGCCAGCCTGTCTGCAAACAATCTCCCAACATAGTTTTACAAAGTAGCAGTGTAAACGTGATCTAAATGACTTTCAGCTGCTTTGAAAAAGTGCAGAAATTCCTTCGACAATCCTTGATAACAAAACAGTCGATTTCCCCATTTCAGTCCATAAAGTACAGAGACTTAAAAAGATGCAGTCTTCACACTTGATTTGATTTCATTTCATTTATTGTTGTCACATGTACCTAAGTGTAGTGAAAAGTTTTGTTTTGCATGCAGTAAAAGCAGATCATAACACACAAGGGCATACATTTCATAGGGTGATTGAACAGAGCAAGAAATACAAATTTACGGTTGCACAGGAGGTGTACAAAAGCAAGATCAACATTAGATTTGAAACCTTGGAGGTCCATTCAGCAGCCTAAAAACAGCGGGGAAGAATTTATCCTTGAACCTGTTGATACATGTGTTTATTCTTTTGTATCTTCTGCCTGGCGGAAGAGGTTGGAAGAGATTATGACCATGTGGGAGGGGCCTTTATGATGTTGGCTGCTTTTCCACAGCAATGAGAAGTGTGGATGGAGTTCATGGATGGGAGGTTGGCTTGAGTGATGGTCTGGGCTATGTTCACAACTTTCTGTAGTTTCTTACGGTCCTGGGCAGAGCAGTTGCTGTACCAAGCTGTTATGCAGCCAGATAGAATGCTTTCTATGGTGCATTCATAAAAGTTGAGGGTCCTTATGGACATGCTGAATTTCCTTTGTCTCCTGAGGAAGAAAAGGCGTTGTTGTGTCTTCTTGACCGTTGAATCTACATGGGTGGTCCAGGACAGATTGTTGGTTATTATCACTCCTAGGAACTTGACACTTCTGACTCTCTCCACCTCAACTCTGTTAATGCAGATAGGGGCGTGTTCTTCTCCTTTCTCCCTGAAGTCAATGATCAGCTCTTTAGTTTAGCTGACATTGAGGGAGAGATTGTTTTCTTTGCACCACGACACCAAGCATTCTATCTCCTTCCTATATTCTGTCTTGCCATTGTTTGATATCTGGCCTACAACAGTGGTGTCATCAACAAACCTGTAGATGGCATTTGGAAGAAATTTGGCCACATAGCCATGAGTGTACAGGGAGCACAGTAGGGTGCTGAGTACACATCCTTGTGGGGCGCCTGTGTTGAAGATTATTGTGGAGGAGGTGCTGTTGACTATGTTTACTGATTGCAGTCTGTGGTGTCAGGAAGCTGAGGATCCAGTTGCAGAGGGCGGAGCTGAGACCTAGGTCTCAGAGTCTGAAGATTACTTTGGTTGGGATGAAAGTGTTGAAGGCGGAGCTATAGTAAATAAGTAGAAGCTTGACAATGTAGGGTATGCAGGATAGTTTGATCTTAGTAGGATAATAGGTCAGCACAATATTGTGGGCCGAAGGGCCCGTACAATGCTGTACTATTCTATGTTCTATGTTCGATAGGTATCCTTATTATCCAGACGTTCCAGTGATGAGTGTAGGCTAGGCAGATGGTGTCTGCCATGGACTTGTTGTTCCAGTTGGCAAATTGCAAGGGATCAAGGCAGGCTGGGAGGCTAGAGTTGATGTGAGTCATGACTAACTTCTCAAAGCACATCATAATTAATGAGGTCAAGTCACCGGGCAGTAGTTATTGAGGAACATTGCATGTGTTTTCTTTGGTACTGGGATGATGATGGTCTTCTTGAAGCAGGTGGGGACTTCAGCTTGTAGCAAGGAGAGGTTAAAGATGTCGGTGACTACTCCTGCCAGCTGGTCCACAAAGGATCAGAGTGCATGGCCAGGGATTGCATCTGGGCCAGTCACTTTCTTTGGGTTTCCTGTCAAGAAGGCCGATCTGATGTCCGCAGCGGTGACTGAGGGAACTGGTGCATCTATGGCTGTGGGGGCATGTGACACTGTTCCATGAGCATTCTGCTCGAACTGAGTGTGAAAAGCATTGAGTGCATCAGGGAGGGATGCGTTTTTGTCTGCTATTCTCTTCTGCTCCATTTTGTATTCCATTATTTTGTGTAGGCCTTGCCACAGGTGGTGGGTGTCTGTATGGTTAGTTTGGGTCTCTAACTTGTCCAGTATTGCCGCCTCTTGGCATCTCTAATGGCCTTATGGAGGTCATATCTGGATGCTCTCACTCTTCCTAGGTGAAGTTCCATTTCAAAAATATGTTTCAGTACAAGATATGCGATTTGGACAAGACTAACTTCCATTTGTTTTTCTTCACCCCTTTATACAACCTTATACATTCTGAGCATTTCTTCAACCTATAACTTATTTCATCATTTTATATTCAGGACAGTGCATCTGCAATTACATTTGTCTCTTCCAGCAATGTGTATAATCTTTATATTAAATGGTTGAAATAAAAAAAAATGACATCTGATTCATCTCCAATTTTGAATTTTAAACTGTTGAATGGATGCCAATGAATTATGGTCACTGTAAATTAACGTTTTCCTGTTCCCCTGTCAGATATAGAATTCAAAGTGCTGAAGAGCCAATAATAATCCCAAAGTCTCCTTTATTACGGTCGAGCACTTCTTCTGATACTGGCTTAGTTTCTTAGAGAAGTACTCCACTGGCTTCTCTATTCCATCATCCTGTAACAAGGCTGCGCTTGAAAGGTTTGGAAAAATCAGAGGTTGCCAACACAAGTTAATTTATTAGGACTGTCTTCAGTTTCTCAAACCCTGCCTCGCTTTCTACTGATCATTCAAATTTGCCTTGCTTCTTTAATGTATTTGTTAAAGATACAACTATTATGCTGAAATTTTATACAAATTGTGATAAAGCCCATACATTCCTAAGATTCTCATGATTTCTTGTTTAGTTTTTATAATCAACACAAGTAGTGAACACCAGCTGCTTTGACTAGGTTAAATCAACTGGTTTTCTAGCATGTATTGAACATTTATTTCCACCTGAGCTTGTTTTTCTGGGTTCAAGCTATGGGTACTATTTTATCAGTACTGACTCTTCTACGTCCACATCCTCCTTAGCTAAGATAGTAATCCAGATGTATCTCTACAGATTACTTATATTTTCTAAATAGTCTTACAAGATCTTCCTGTTGTCCTTTCTTTATTTGAGAACATAGTGTCTACCTGCCTCAGTATTGCAGTGTGAGGTAATCAAATTGGAGGATTTTCTCTTTGAAAACTGTCAACTCACTCTTATTTTCTCTGTTGCCATTTCATTATTCTTATCACCTGGCACATTTGTTCCAACTTATCCTCTTCCCTACGTGATAACTTTCTCACCAGGTTTATGTGACACAACCAGCTCTTCTTCCTACAATCAGGAGTATCTTTCAGGTAGGCAACTTTACTAACCCTTCTAACTACTATGTATGAACCACAGAATTTCACTCTCAGACATTCATCTTGCAAAAGCAACAATATCAATATTTAACCTCCTGCTTGAAATACTCTGCAATGTTTGTTTATCTGCCCATTCTTTCATTTTACTTGTGTAATTTTAAATGCTCAACCATGCATGCCCCTGTTAGTCTACCTAGAAACACAGACATGTAATCCACCATTAAGGAATGATCTTTTTATTGTTTTGAATAATTCAGGTATGACTTTGGAAGGTAGCAATAATGTCCCTAAAATCAGGGCAGATTCTCACAGGGATAGCAGGCACTGCAGATGCTGGAGAACCTGAGATAACAAGGTGTAGAGCTGGATGAACACAGCAGGCCAAGCAGCATCAGAGGAGCAGGAAGGCTGATGTTTCGGGCC
>NW_025978757.1:1727-6372 GCF_021869965.1 Rhincodon typus | reverse complement strand
GTTGAGCTTCTTGTGTTGTTGGAACTGCACCTGTCCAGGCAAGTGGGAAATATTCCATCACACGCCTGAGTTGTGTTTTAATGTGGAGAAATTCAGAAGCTTATATTGTCCTTGGCCTTCTGAATGATGAAAAGTCTGCCGAGTGACTACCCCTCCTGGAATTTGCCAGACTCTTCAGTTGTTGAGGCATTTGCACCAAGTCCTTGGAGGTGGAACATTTGTTGCCCTTTAAGTTTGATGCTTCAGTTCCACATGCATTCATTGTGTTGCTTCCTTTCCATGTCCTGCTCTGACAGGTGAAATAGTATCCCACAACATAAACAGACAGTTGCTGCATCTTTTCTCGTCCTGTGCCCCACCCAACAGCATTCTGACAGTATTAGCCTCATACATAACTCCCCCAATTTGGATGCTTTTCCCAACGCACATTTATCACTTAAACTCTTCCAACCCCCCGGCCCCGCCATTCTCATGGGGAGTTGGTCACTTGACGAACTGATGCATTCTTTTTAACATTCAGCCAGTGAAGGAAACAGAAGATCATCACGATCCTAGCGCCCCCGACCACATATACACTCCCATGCTGGTACAGAGTGGTGGTGAAGGAGCCATCTTTGAGAAAGAACCTTCTTCAACCAGACCATGCCTGCCATCACGAGAACAGATAAATCTTGTATATTATTTACAGAAGAGGTTATTTTTCTTCTGTATGTCCTGGTGCTGACATGTTTCTGTTAACTTGTGTTTTAGTGGCATTGATTATCTAATGGTTGCCCCTCCCTGTTCCAGTGCTATTAATTAGGATATTTGAAGATTACAGTTTCAGTTTGGCGACAGCATTTGAAATTTCTCTCAGATTTTGTCTCTCTTTCTCCCTCTTGGTGGATGAATGTCTTCCTTCACAGTTGCATTCAATGTATTTCCAAGTCAGAATGGTGAATGCCTTGGAGGGGAACTTGAAGGTGACATTTCTAATATGCTACATTTGTTCTTCCAGACTGAAGTGGTCGTGGGTATGTCCGAGGATCTTCAGTGAATTTCTGCAGTGCATCTTGTAGACAGCATACACTGCTGCTACTGACTGTTGGTGGGAGAGGGAGTGGATATTTGTGGATGTAGTGTCAGTCAAGCGTGCTGTTTTGTCCGAGATGGTTTAAAGCTTCTTGTGTTGTTGGGGCTGTCTCATCCAGGCAAGTGGGGACTATTCCATCACACTTCTGACTTGTGCCTTGTAGATGGTGGACAGGCTTTGAGGAGTCAGCAGGAGAATTACTCCCTGTGGTATTCCGAGCTTCTGACCTGCTCTTGCGCTGTGTTTATGTGGTGAGAGCAGTTGAGTTTCTGGTCAATGATGACCCTCAGGATGTTGATGGTGGGGATTCAGTGATGGTAAGACTATGATGGTAAAAATGCCAAGGGGCAGTGGTTATATTGTCTCTTATTGTTGATGTTTGCATTGTGTGACACAAATGTTATTTGTACTTGTTGGCCCTGGACAGGACTTGTTGCATTTGAACAGGACTGCTTCAGTATCTGAGGAGCTGCGAATGGTTCTGAACATTGTGCAATCATCAGTGAACATCCCCTCATTGTAAAGGTTTCAGAATTGTGGGTATGCGACATAATTGGACATTGAGTACTGAGAGGGTGCCTCATTGTCAGAGGGTCAACAATGAGGCAGTGCCACTTCCGACAGAGGTTAGAATTGAAGGAGTGCCACTTGATTACAGGACCGATGCTGAGGTTTTGCAGCACTTAGAGACGGTCGAACTGACAGAATGCTTTATTGACAGAGGGTCAGTCTTGAGGTATTGAAGTACAGTCAGAGGTTCAGTACTGAGGTGGCCCCTCATTGCAAGAGGGTTAATACTGATTCAGTTCCTCAATGTAATGGGGTCACAATTGAGGGAGTGCGAAATGATTAAAAGTTCAGGACTAACAATACAGGACTGTCAGTGAGTCAGATCTGTAGGAGTCAGAGGGTCAATACGGAGGCAGTGCCTCATTGTGTAGGTGTTGGAATTGAAGGAGTGCCAACTGACTCGAGAGTTAGGCCAGAGGCATTGTGTCACCGTCAATCGGTTAGAACTGAGGGAGTGCCACATATTAAAAGGGTTGGTAGTGAGGTATTTGCAGCAGTGTGGGAGTGCCTCGTTCTCAGAGGATATTACTGAGAAAGTGCCTTATTGTCAGTGGAACATGGAGTCATAGAATGGCAAATGTACAGTATGAAAACAGACACTTTAGTCCAACTCGTCCATACTTACCAGATAAACAAAATTAATCTATTCCGTTTGGCCATATCCCTCAACCCGTCCTATTCGTCGACCCATTCACTTACCTCTGAAATGTTGTATTGTGCCATCCTCCACCAATTCCACTGGCAGCTTATTGCATACATTTGCCACCCTCGAATTCGAAATGTTGCTCCTCAGGTACCTTTCAAAACTTCCCCTCTGAAAATAAACACATGACTTCTAGTTTTGGACTCCCCTACCTTGGGGAAAAGACCCTGGCTGTTCACCCTATCCATGCTCTCATGATTTTATAAACTTCTATCAGGTCCTCCTCGCCCTCCGACACTCCAGAAAGAATGGCCCTAGCCTATTCAGCCTCTCCTTATAGCTCAAACCCTCCAACCCGCTGGTCACAGGCCTTCAATCTGAAAAGTAACCCTCGACCACCACCCTCTCTCCGACCTTCTAATCAATTTTTGTATCCAGATGGCTCGTTCTCCCTGTATTCCATATGATCTAACCTTGTTAACCAGTCGACCATGCGAACTTTGTCAAACCACTAAATCAAGTGTGGCACCAGAGAATCAAGGCTCTCAAACCTACTTTGACTGCAGTCCTTTAAGACTTCCCTTCTCTTTCCCGGTAGGACTGCAATAACATTCCTTTTGTGAAGACATTCCAGCCCTGAAAGCAGCTGCTCTGTTGACTGAAGGATTTGATAAAAGACTGTACACACAAAGCACTTCCACTTGTCATTTCTGAGGCCCAGAAAGTTGCGTTCATGACTCAGATACTTGGCAATTGAGGGCTTTTGTGTCATTCTGGTTATAACAGAGTATGATCTCGTCTGACATTATCAAGAAATTGCTGCGTTGCTGTATATATGATGCAATGAGATTCAGAAATGGAAATGAAAATGCCTGTGGCATTATTCAAAGAAAGAATGCCTTCTTCTTTGTCCAGTCCAATATTTCAATAATGGTGAACGGATATTTTTCAGGCTGGGAAACAGGGTTGTAGTGGAATTCTCCAGGGGCTGCTACTGGGACGTTTGTCTTTCCTGAAAGATAATTAATTATCTTGATCGTCCTGTGCAAGGGACAATTTCCGAGTTAAACTTGAGAATTGAAAATTGTGAGAAGAATAATGTGGAACTCCAAAAGTGCATTGAAAAGTTGATGGAGTGGGCAGATAGATGGAAGATGAGGTACAATGCAGAGAAGTGTAAGGTGATGCACTTTGTCTTTCAAGTGTTTTTCCTTCCAATGTAAAATAGTAGTATGGACGTGCACAGTTGAAATGATGGTCGCAGTACAGCTGGAGAGAGCAAAAAATAAAGCATACAGCCTTTATTAATAGGGGGAAAGAGGAGACGAGTAAGAAGTTGATGATATTGAACTTCTGCAAGGTAAGTTAAATCTCAGCTGGAGTATTGTGCACAGTTGTGGCCTTCACATTATAGGAAAAAGGTAAATGCATTGATGTGCTGATTATTACTGGAATGGTTCCAGGTCGGAAAAGCTTCAGATACAAGAATAGATTGAAGAGTTTGGGACTGTTCTCTCTCAACAGTCGGCTGAGAGGAGATGGAATTCAGGTTTTCTGAAATCGAGAGTGGGCTCAACAGAGTAGATCGGGAGAAGATGTCCCTGCCTGTAGAAGAGTTTTATCACACAATGTGTAGTTAGGTTGTGGAGTGCACTGCTGTAAATGTGATGAATGAAGTTAATGGAGACGTACAGAGGGCATTGGATGAAAATGGTGCGCAGGTGATAGGCAGAAAAAAGGATTTGCATGAGATGATAGAGACAACTCAGTATGATGGGCCAAATGGCCTCCTTCCCCTTCTGTAATTTTGCGATTTGGTGTATCCAAAAATTACCTGAAATTTATTACAAGCACCAATTAAAAAAAGCAGTGTTACTACTTAACCATCTTTCAAAGGATTACTTTGACTTCAAAATGGTTTTGTGGACTCTCCAAAGACAGATAACATCGGCTTTAAAATGACACAGACGCAGAGGGTCAATATTGAAGCAGTACCTCATTGCAACAGGGTTAGAATTCAGAATGTACCTCTTGATTTGACAGCCAGTACTGAGATTTTGCAAGTTCATCACAGTGTAAATATTGAACGAATGCCTCATTGTCAGAGCGTCAGAACTGTGGGAGTACATTATTGTCAGAGAGTCAGGACTGAGGCAGTGCCTCATTATGCAGATGTCAGAATTGAAGCAGTGTCACATGATGGGAGGGTCAGTCCTGAGGTATTACAGCACTGTCAGTGGTTTGGAACTGTGGGAATGCTTCATTATCATATGTTCAGTCCTGAGCAGGTGCCTATATCATATGTTCAGTCCTGATAGAATGCCTCATCATCGGGAGTCATTACTGAGTCAGTGCCTGTT
>NW_025978757.1:0-1627 GCF_021869965.1 Rhincodon typus | reverse complement strand
GTCACATGATGGGAGGGTCAGTCTTGAGGTATTACAGCACTGTCAGTGGTTTGGAACTGTGGGAATGCTTCATTATCATATGTTCAGTCCTGAGCAGGTGCCTATATCATATGTTCAGTCCTGATAGAATGCCTCATCATCGGGAGTCATTACTGAGTCAGTGCCTGTTTGTCAAAGGTACACTACAGAGGGTGTGCATCATTGTCAGAAGGTCAATACAGAGGCAGTACCTGATTGTAAGGTGGTCATATCGGAGTGTGCCATATGCTTAGATGGTCAGTTCTGTGGTAGTGCAGCACTTTAAGTGGGTCAGTTCTGAGGCATTGCCTCATTGTCAGAGGGTCATTACTGAGGCACAGTTTCATTGTAAGAGGGTATGACTTGAAGGGGTCTCACACGTTTAGATGATCAGGACGGAGGTATTGCAGATGTATCAGAAGGTTAGTCCTTAGGGACTGTCTCGTCGTCAGCAGGTCAGTTTGGAGGAAGTGCTTCACTGTCAGAGCATTGGTACTGAGCGAGTACCTCATTGTAGAGAGTCAGAATCAAGGGAGTGCTCACATGTTAGACAGTCAGTACATGTAGACAGCACTGTCAGTGGGTGAGTACGAGGGATCCATTCTGAAGCAGTGCCTCAATGTAATGGGATCAGAATGGATGGAGGGCCACATGATTAGCGGTTTAGACCTAAGGAATGGAAGCACTGTCAGATCTCATTACCGTGATATGGAGGTGTCGATGTTGGACTGAAGGAGGACTGAGGCTGCAAAAGCTTGTGTTGGACTATAACCTGGTGTCGTATGAATTCGGACCTGTGGGAGCGCATTATAGTCACTGGGTCAGTACTGAGGGAGTGCCTCATTGTCAGAGGGTCAATATTGAGGCCGTGCCTCATTGAAATGGGGTCAGGATTGAGGTTGTACCTCACGATTACAGAGTCAGTACTGAGAAGCTGCAGCTCTGTCAGAGGATCAGTTCTGAGGTAGGACTGGATTGTAAGTCCAAAGGCTCACTGGTCTAAATTTCCCTGGCTCTGCCTCAGCCTCAGTATTGACCGTCTGACAGTTATGCACTCCCACTGATCTTACCCTCCAACAGTGCTGAAATGCCACAGCACTGATCCTCTCATCAGAATCATAGAATCCCCACAGTGCAAAACAGGCCATTAAGCCCAAGTCCACACTCACCCTCCCAAGCGCATCTGACCCATCCCCTTAACGTATCCCTGTAACACTGCATTTTCCTTAGAATTCTCACATGATGCCGTCCCTCAGAATGGACTCTTTGACAATGAAGCACACCCTTACGAATGAATCTCTGATGAGACACTCTCTCAGTATTGACCTCTGATCATGAGGTTCTCGCTCAGTACTGGCCCCCTGACAGTTCTGATCTCATTACAAAGAGGCAGTGCCTCAGCAATGACCCTCTGACAAAGGAGCAGTGTGTCAGAACTGACCATCTGACAAGGAGGCACTCCTTCAGTCTGACCCTCTCTCCCTGCTGCAGAAGTGATCTTTTGCCAATGAAGTACTGCCTGGGTTCTGACCCTGATTGAGCTGAAATACCTCAGTACTTATCGTCAGTCTGTGGCAAACCCTCCATTCTGACACCATTACACTGAAGC
>NW_025978756.1:0-6372 GCF_021869965.1 Rhincodon typus | reverse complement strand
CTTTTCTGATGAAGGGTCTAGGCCCGAAACGTCAGCCTCTCTGCTCCTATGATGCTGCTTGGCCTGCTGTGTTCATCCAGCCCTGCACCTTGTTGTTTCAGAAAATGTGACCTTGTTCTTCCAAAGACCTCTTTCTTCCAGAGGGCTTCCATTCAACTGCTCAAGCTGCCCTCACTCACTGTTTCCACTTGCTGGTGGAGGTCCCAGCACACCTGCTCGAGCTCCAATGTTTGCCACTCTTCCTCACCTTCATCATTTGCTGCTGAAGGTTCAATCGCATAGTGAAAACAAAAAAAAAGACTTTTAAGCGCTGTAGTTTATCAAGCTACAGAAATGTACAACAACTCCAACCATGTGAAATGCAGATGTATGTGAACTTGTGACAGGCGTAGTGTAAAACACTAGACATTGAAACTTCCCATGGTAACACACTTACTGTTGTGACGAGTATAACAGGTTTGAAAATCAGTTTCCCATAGAAGGAAATTGGATACGGCAGCTTTTAAGGAAATTTGCCTGAGGCAAATTCAAGTTGAAATAACTATACCACTTAGAAATTTTCAGAGCTCAATATATACCTTTACTAGATCTAACGTATAACTTCAGCAACATCAGCAGAGGATTTTTGCGATTGCTATGTACAGAAAATGCTCATTCATTTCTAGGAATGGATTAATGCGGAAATTCCATCATCCACCACCATCCCTTGAATCTGACAAATTTGAATGAGGTGCAGAGTGATTGCTTTTGTTTCTTGGACAACTTTTGTGACTCCTAGCCCAATTTATAAGGGAAAACGCAACCAGGGTATAACGGCAAGAATAACAACACTTGGTTTGGAACAGTTCAGAAACTATCCTGAAGGTAGGGGAAATTAATAGCATTTATTCAAGCCTGATCTTTCTATCTGCTGCATTTGGCTAAGGGCATTCAAGCCAGCTGAAGCATTAAGGGTGCATTTCACACAAATTAACATGCTATTTGCATACCATTACTTCCCAGCATTTCTCGTAAGCAAAAGATTCTGATTTAGTGGATGGACACATGTTGGGCTCCTGGCATAGCAACCCATTAAAAGGGAAAATTGGATTTGCAATGTTTACTCAGTATTACTAATTGGATCCATTTTTAAAAATAAACTGGTGGTGATGATGATTATGACTGACAGACTTAGTGGAGCTGATGCTTCTTACTCAGATATTCAATTGTGCTCCATATGAAATGCTGTAGCACGTATATTAATTTTCCATGTTAATGATTTCCCAGTGATTTCCTCACATGCATTCTAGTGGATGAACATTGCTGATGCGCATCATTATTGAAAGGTAATCATTATGAAGTTGAGAAGATTTAGTTGACAATTCTGCACTGTATTATATTGATTCATGCTGCCAAACACAATATTGTCCTCCTGTTTACAGCTCACTTGATGACATAAACAAATACAAATAAATAACATTATGGACTCCTCAGGACAGATCTTAACTCTTTAAAATGCTGTAAAGAATCATCAGTCTTTCGAACACCTTTCCTGGATTTTTCCATCGGCCTCCAAGATCAAAATCAGGGAGTGATTGCAATTCACGTTGTTGATTTGCTATCACACATTTTAGTCTATTGGTCAATCAGTTTCTACGCCCATACTTTACACTGCAAGTTTACCATATCATGCATAACTTTAGGGGCATCAGATCCCAGAGCTCATCAAATTTAGTATGTTGCTGAAGGAAATAATAAGAGAAAATGCTGAAAAACCTCAGCAGTTTAGACAGCATCTGTGGAGAGAGAAATTGCATCAACATTTTAAGTCTGTGACCTTACATCAGAACTGGGACAAGTTGGAGACATAATAGATTGGAGATATAATAGAGTGAGGGCTTGGATAAAAGGAAATTCTATGTTAAGGTGGAAGACAGGAAAGATTGAATGAAATAAGAGTTAGCTTTCCCTGACTAAAGGGAATGATGGTGCAAGATCCAAAGGCTTCTCCAAGATGAATTTATGTATACTTCAGTTCAATTTAGTCCATTGTATTTGCAGCTCCTAATGCAATGGGTTTAGGGTTCGGGTTAGGATCTCTTATGCGAGGAAACCGAAGGGATGACAACTTCACAGTACGTCACTGTTTAATCACCAAACTTCCTGTTGCCTGTCATCTGAATTCTTCACCTTGCTCTGAAACTGACATCTCTGTCTTAGGTCTCCTGCAGTATTCCAGTGAAGCTGAATGTAAGCTTAAGGAACGACATCTTATATTCCAAATAGACACATCACAGACTGCAGAATCACCCTGTGACTCAGTTCTTCCACCCATTCTGACATACTTTGTGCCCTAGCACTCTACATACCAGGCCCTGTCCACCTCTTGCTCTATCCTCTACACCCTACCTACCCAGTATGCTACTGAACTGATACCCTACTTCCGTGGCATCCTTTTGAACTGGCATCCTCTCACTGCTCACCTGGCATTTTATCTACCTAACACCATATCCATTACCAATTGGTACCCTACCCTCCCAGGACCCTAACCTCACACTTACTTTGTATTCACCATCAATGGTGCAATGGTTGTCAGTACCCTTAAACTACAGAATAAAGCAGCTGACAGCTGTGAAATAGAGGGAGTACTCTGCCTTCTCCTAACTGTTCCACATTACAAGGACCTAACAGAATAGAAATATGAACTCGCATTTCTGAAGAAGCCTTTCTCTGAATATGTGCTAGAAATTCAGAGTTCTTTCATTTTGTAAAAAAAAGCAGAGCGGCAATTTGTATGTGATCGCTAATCCTCAGAAAATATGCCCAATAATTTAAGAATCAACTTTATTTTCGACATATGTTGGATGAGGCATTGGACAGTTGAGACTGCAATTATTGATGTTGCTATATCAGTGATACATTTTTAAAAAGTTCCTCCCATTAAAGTAAAGATTCAGTGACAAGTAATTGTTTGCAAGTTAATTTTTAGCAATCCATTTTGCTTAAATTAGTGTTTACTCTTTCCACAGCCTGACAGGCAGTTGCAAGATAAGAGATTCGTATCTTGCATGACTTGTTGTTCTGTGTTGAAAATGGACACAATTTCCCAGAATGTTCCCCTTTATAATTCACATGAACAAAGTTTGAAATATGTGCACAACTAAGGTGTACCACAGCTGTGCCAATAAGAGCAGGTTAAGGCCAGGAATTCTGGAGCAAGTAACTCACCAGCTGACTCCTGAAAGCCTGTCCACTATCTACAAGGCACAAGTCAGGATTGTGATGGAATACTCCCCACTTGTCTAGTGTGCATAGCTCCAACAACATTCAAGATGTTTGACACCATCCAGGATAAAACTGTCTGCTGGACTGGTATCACATCCATAAAAATTCACTCTCTCAATCACCGATGCTCAGTCAGAGCAGCGTGTACCATCTACAAGATGGTAATTCAACAAGGTTTTTTAGGCAGCATCTTCCAATCCATGACCGTGACCATCCAGGAAAACAAAGGCAGCGGATACATGGGAAAATCATCAGCTGCAGTTCCCCTTTAAGCTGCTCACCATCCTGATTGGAAATGTATTTCTGTTCCTTTAGTGTTGTTGGGTCAAAATCCTGGAACTTCATTCCTAATAGCACTGTGAGTCTACCTACAGGAAATGAACTGCAGTGGTTCAAGAAGGCAGCTCACCACCATCTCCTCAAGGGCAGTTAGTGAAGGGTAATAAATGCTGGTCTAGGCAGTGAAGTTTATATCCCAGTCAGTGAATAAACAAAGCTGTACAGGGATTGTGAGAAGCTAATGTCTTTGTGATCTGATGCTGTATGTTTTAGCAATGAGAACAGGTTGAGTATTCTTTTCAAGTATATGTGCCAGTAAAATTTTAAGTCTGCAAAATTTGGCTCTGTAACACAGCTAACTTCAAAGGTTTGAAAGCTTAGAGAAGAAGAAATAGTGGTGAGAACTTCTGTTCCGAACAACTTTCAACGTAACCAATTCCAATTCCCATGTTTAGAATGGTAATGCAGGCATTCCATGTGCACATCAAATGTCAGCTAGGGGTTAACATTGATTTGATGAATGGTTTGTCATTTTGTACTCTGCAGGTTCTATTAATAGCTTCATGAAAATGTACGTAACTGAACAGTTTTTCAGCTAGATGATGAACACAACACTTTTCCTAATCCACCAACTCATCTATTCAAGGCGATAACCTCAGGACTTTCAGATGAGGTATTTTTGCCATTGCTTTGCTGCTGAGGTGCTAGTGAAAGGTTTCTTAGTTGAGTTGCTAGTAGTTTTTTCAGACAGAAGGTACTTGGAAGGACTGGTGTGGGTTGTGATAATCTCTGAGCAGAAAGCCTGTTTCTCTATATCATGGGAGTTTTACTTGCTGTTCCTCTCGCACAGCAGTAAGAACTGGAAATGAAACAAAGGCAGCAGAGAGAAAAAACATAATTCACAGGGAGAGAAGGGAGGTGGTTCACAGCAGAAGACCAATTTCATCTTGAGTTTTTAGAGATCACTTTCTATAAATCCACCTTAACCGAGGAACAGTGTCTGCAGGGGCTACAATTTCAAACTCTGTTACTTTCTTGAACCCAACCTGCAGCCTCAGCACAGAAGGTGGATGACACAGCCAGTTGGTACCCTGTTCACTATGGCTCATAATTTATGCACTTTATGATCACTGCAGGGTTGATTGGAGAAATTGGCATCATTTCTCCATTTACGATGCCTCACTGCATCAGGGAAGTCATCGAGACCTTGTAATATGCATAGGACATTTCATTAACGTCTCACTAAGCCATTAGAAGTAGGAAGAAGAGGTAAAGGATAACTGGATTCCCCGATGGTGCAGGGGAATACACATAGATGCAAAGGTGGGATTTTCTAAAGCAGAGTTTCTATTCCCTGAATGCACATTTGATGTACAGCCACACACAGATCAATCATGTTGATGAATGCCTGCTAAGTTGGCAGCAATAATAATGTAATTATCCTGTTCCAGTTCCTGCCAACAATGAGTGATCACATTGAACGAGGGTGAGTTGCTCATGACCAGTCTCATTAACAATTCATGACTCCACTCTGCCATGTAATCACATGTAGACAGCACATCTACTGTGAAAACAATGCTGTCACTTGTTACAGAGTAGACTACCTGCATCCTGAAGCGATAGCTTTGCTGCATGGACCATTTGGGAGTAGCCCACCTCTGTGGTAGTCTGTTGTGCAGGCCAGAGCTTGAATATCATGAGGACACAGGCCTTTTGTGGTCAGCCTAGGAGGAGGAGGAGGTCAGAAAGGAAAATGTACTTGTGTCATTTTCATACTGGATGATCTGTCTGTGAACACATCATCGGTTTCTGGCTCCCCTGAAAAAATCTCCAGAGCAATGTTTTCAAACTCTCTGTCATAGACCATCTCATCATCCTTTTGTCCTGAAATCTTGAAATAAGATTGATGCCAAACCAAATGTGTCATACAAACTTGATTCCATAATGTTTCCAATAATTGACAATACTCAACTATTGAACCTTGCTGAAAAGTCTCCACAGAGGCTGGTATGCCTTCACCAAGTCACCCTTTATTTACATGTAGAAAGTCCTTGACACTGATCCAGCTCCCTCAGAGCCAGCTCTCACAGTGAACAGAACCTCTGACACTCCTGTTTATATCTCTCAGCCAGGGCTCCCTGATTGGACCAGATTAACTGCCCCAATAAGAGAACTCATATTCTATGATGCCCACTTGGCTGATATTGTTACAATCACGAGACTTGTGATTTCCTTTTGCGCCTGTTTTGTACCTTTGTCCGGCATAGTGCTGAGTGTTACCCCGCATTATGACTGGTGAAAGGCTGTTTAATAGCTTTACAGGAGTGTTTCACATACCTGACCTTGAACTGCACTATGCTGGCATGCGCAGCAACAGTCTGCACTAGAGTTGACAGTAAACAACATGCAGACTGGAGGAAGAGTTGGAGGGATTACACATGTCATCATCTCGAGAGGCATGAGTGAGTTAGTCCATTATATGATACTGAGGCTCCCTCCAGTTACCTCCCAGCTATCATAGTCATCTACTGGGAACATGGATTGCTGAAAATGTTTTGAGATGTTATAAGCCCCTTTGATGATGGTGACAGTCTGAGCTTACAGGGCACCAAACTGGGCATGCATGTCAAACTGTAAAGATTTCATGACCTCAATGTAACCTTCCGCTGTCATACTCAAATGTAGGTTAGCCTTGACTTGCATTGTATTGAAAGCGGACATTTTAGCCATTGGACACTGTATTATCGAATCAGAGATAGTAGGAACTGCAGATGCTGGAGAATCCGAGACAACAAGGTGCAAGGCTGGATGAACACAGCAGGCCAAGCA
>NW_025978755.1:0-6372 GCF_021869965.1 Rhincodon typus | reverse complement strand
GTCTAGGCCTGAAACGTCAGCCTTCCTGCTCCTCTGATGCTGCTTGGCCTGCTGTGTTCATCCAGCTCTACACCTTGTTATCTCAGATTCTCCAGCATCTGCAGTTCCTACTATCTCTGCAACTATTATGTTTACTTTTGCTTTCAGGGTTTAATGGACATTTAGTGTAATGAGAGCAGGATATGGACTGAACACAGAACAGAGTAGACTTTGTGCAATCATATAAAACTAATCACAGGCAGTGCAACAAAAATAGAGAGAGATGTAAAACAGACTGTTGATCATAGAATCCCTACAGTGTGGAAACAGACCCTTTGGCCCAACATGTTCACACAACCCTCAGAGAATCCGACCCAGACCCAGCCCCTAAGCTACACATCCCTGAACACTACAGGCAATTTAGCATAGCTAAACCACCTAGCCTACACATCTTTGGACTGTAGGAGGGAACTGGAGCACCCGGAGGAAACCCACGCAGACGCGGGGAGAACATGCAAACTCCACACAGACAGTGGCCCGAGGGTGGAATCGAACGCAGGTCCCTGGCACTGTGAGGCAGCAGTGCTAACCACTGAGCCACCATGTCGCCCTCAATCACTCAGTTTACGCCAACGCACAGAGCAGGGCCTAACCCCAGAAAACCCCTCTAAATAACAGGCTGCCATATAAACTAAGTAAGCAGACTGCCATTTGAAAGAATGCTGGGTTTCTTCAGAAAAAACATTTTTAAGATGTTGAGTGCACATGTGGAAAAGATATAGTGTTACAACGAATTGCATACACATAAATACACCTTGTGTATCACTTCCTTGGGACTGCTTCCCTGTACTGTGGAAGGGATGAGTACAATTTGGTTGTGGTTTCTATCTGTCTGCTTCCTCTAGAAATCTAATGAACGGCTGTCTATGGTGCCTCAATTTTCCAGTCAAAGTACTTTTTCTTGTGTGCATGGCTTGTTACTTTCCTTCCAAACTATTGGAGAACAATGTGTTCCTGACTGCAAAGAACTTGGCACTGATTTACCTCCATGATGAGTTGTTCTCACATATTGTCACGCAACAAACCCGATTCATACAATTAACCCAATCCAGTGTTTTCCAGCACATTCCACTTTACCAATCTATTACAATCAGAGAGAAAGGACATTGGTCCAAAATAAATCAGACAGGTACAATTTTCACATTTTCCCAATCCTTCAATCCTGTTAATGATTAATGATTAAATGGCTCCGGTTCGATTCCACCCTCGGGTGACTGTCTGTGTGGAGTTTGTACATTCTCCCCGTGTCTGCGTGGATTTCCTCCGGGTGCTCCGGTTTCCTCCCACAGTCCAAAGATGTGCAGGTTAGGTGGATTGGCCATGCTAAATTGCCCGTAGTGTTCAGGGATGTGTAGATTAGGTGGGTTATAGGGGGATGGGTTTGGGTGGGATGCTCTGTGGATCAGTGTGGACTTGTTGGGCCGAAGGGCCTGTTTCCACACTGTAGGGATTCTATGATGAAAACTCAAAAGTGACAACATTCTTTCCTCATGTCTTTACAAAAAGTGCAGCCCTGCTGTCCCCATCATTGCTTTGTCCTGTACAAAGAATTCCCAAACTTCTCACGTATCCCCCAGCACCCCCAATCTCACTGCCCAGTTGGCAATCATGACCCAACGTTTCAACGTTACTAACTCAATGCAGTAAGTCTGTTTTATTCATTGGATCCACTACAGGTATCATTCTAGCCTGCAGGTTACCATTAGTACTGACCCCTGGACCCAGTTTCTGTGAGAGATATTTAGGACACGTTGGAAATGTGCATTAGGCACCAAGAATAATTTTTCCCTTTGCACAGTTCTGATTTCTCAAAGCCTGATTTTGGGATTTAAGCTTAATGCCAGTTCAAGGATTGGTACCAATAGCTTCCATTAAGTGAATCCACTCCAGTTCCACGGTCCATATGGATTGCTATGTTTTGAACCGAAAGTTTCTTTCAGTAGTTTTCCAATTAGAATTATAGAATCCCTACTGTGTGGAAACAGGCCATTCAGCCCATTAAGTCCACACCAACCCTCCAAAGTGCATCCCACCAGACAACCCCCTACCCTATCTATGTAACCTTGCATTTCCCATGGCTAACGCACTTTACCTGCACATCCCTGGGCACTATGGGCAATGTAGCATGATCAATCCACCCTAACGTGCACACCTTTGGACTGTGGGAGGAAACCAGAGGAAACCCACGCAGACACAGGGGAGAGTGTGCAAACTCCACACAGACAGTCACCTGAGGGTGGCACTGTGAGGCAGCAGTGTACCACCGAGTTTAACACTGTGTTCTGCCTGCGTGTTCGTCATTTCTTAAGAGGAGAATGTCGTTGTCAAAGCTGATGGATGACATTTAGTTCTCTCAGCTAGTGCTATTATACTAGAATCTGTTACCTTTCGTGAAAATACCACAGCTATTACCATCCTACTGAATGGCAGAGCGGGATTGAGGGGCTGAATGGCCTACTCTAGTTCCTATCTCTTGTAGACGTTCAGCTAGAATGTTATGTCCTTTGAGATATTCCTGGGGTGGGGACCATCGGTCAGGTGCATTGACGGTTGGAATTTTTTGTGAAGCAGCAAATTGTGAAGCTGTCTCTCCCTCTAGAGTCTGCGTGGCCTGGTTTCATTTGTTGGGAAATTCCTGCGATTGGGGACAGCAGCAAAGAAGGCCTTACTCCCTGGTTGGGAATCAAACATGGGCTGCAGCAGGTAAAAGGGACAGTATCAGTGGTTGTGGTAAAATGGATGGGCAATTGAAAGGAGGCTTTGAGAGCCTTGAGGGTGGAGAGGTGGAGGAGGAGTGGAGGAGGAGTGGAGGTTGCGTGGCGTTGGTAAAATACCAGCAGATTCAGGAACCGGCACCTAATTGAGGCCTTAATTACACTGACTGGTGACCCATCAACATCAACTGCATTGGCAATCCATCACCAGCAAGATAAAACAGAGCTGGGGACGTATTATGGAAACAACCCAAAAGGTAATAATTTCCTATTTCTCACTGCCAAAGCCCCTTCGTGCTGGCCTGATAAAATTCTGTTGCTCCTGTGGTTCTCTGTCAGTTGTGGGACGTGGCTTAAACTGATTTGCTGTTAGCACAACATCCCCTTCAAACAGAAATGGGTGCAGTTTCCCAAGACAAACGAACCAGTCCATGCTCAGTCTACTTTATAGTGGCATTACTGCTTCATGTTCAGATACGCTGCAGATTGACAAATCTTCAAAGTTTTTTTAAATTCGCTCATGGAATGTGGGTGTCACTGGCTGGGTCAGCATTTCTTGCCTGTCCCTAGTTGCCCCTTGAGAAGGTGGTGGGGAGCTGCCTTCTTGAACCACTGCAGTCCTCCTGCTGTGGGTTGACCCACAATGCCCTTAAGGAGGGAATTCCAGGATTTTGACTCAGCAACAGTGAAGGAACGGCGATATATTTCCAAGTCAGGATGGTGAGTGACTTGGAGGGGAACTTGCAGGGGGTGGTGTTCCCCTGTTTCTGCTGCTCGTGTCTTTCTAGATGGAAGTGGTCATGAGTTTGGAAGGTGCTGTCTGAGGATCTTTGGCAAATTTCTACAGTGCATCTTGTACTTGGTACACACTGCTGCGTCGGTGGTGGAAGGAACGGATGCTTGTGGATGTAGCGCCAATCAAGCGGGATGCTTTGTCCTGGATGGTGTCAAGTTTCTTGAGTGTTGTTGGAGTTGCACTCATCCAGGCAAGTGGGGAGTATTCCATCACACTCCTGACTTGTGCCTTGTAGATGGTGGACAGGATTTAGGGTGTGAGGAAGTGAGTTATTCCCGTAGTATTCCTAGCCCCTGACCTGCTCTTGTTGTCAGTGCCTTTATATGGCAAGTCCAATAAAGTTTCTGGCCTTTGGAAATCCTCAGGACGTTGATAGTGGGGGATTCAGTGATGGTAACACCACTGAATGTCAAGAGATGATGGTTAAGTTATCTCTTATTGGTGATGGTCATTGCCTGGGGTTTGTGTGGCGTGAATGTTACTTGCCACTTGTCAACTCAAGCTTGGATATTGTCCAAAGAAATTCCAGAAGCTCTGTGGGGACCCATGAAAACACCTTTATGAGAAAGATTTCTTGAGTTGCTAGGAGGTGAAAGAATGCTCTTATATTTGCTGTAACTGTGACAGAAACCTTGAGGGATTATACCTGAAGCTTTGAGCAAAGTTAAAATAGGAGATAATGAGGATTATTGCAGCATATTGACAGCATAAATGGCTTTACTGCTCTGAAGAAGGACTTAACATTTTAAAATAGATGAAAAATCTACTTCTTATTTAATTTGAACACAATCCTCTGCTGTGAATCATGTGCTGGTGACATGTGGAGAAATTAATTTTCCTTCTTTTTTAAAAGAGTTCTTTTCTGCAACTGTTCTTGTAAAACAGTAAAGCAACACAAGTCAGCCATTGAGCCCCTCAGTTGTTCCTTTGCTTTTTGGAAACTTTTCTTTGACGTCTCATCCATAGACATGAGGGGTTGAGGTTCCAGGCTGCACCCCACTCTATGCATCTCTGACTTCTCCATTCCCCAAAGAGGTCAAGTCTAAACTGTTGGCTCATGGGAGATGCTTGCCTAAAATGGAGAAGGTGCATACAGAAAGGCACTGGAATATCAAGATATCTCGCCAGGACTGTGCAGAAGTGCCGCTGAAGTGTCTGAAGGAGTACACTAACCTCCAAACAACTCAACCATTTAAGCATAATTTCCCTACATGTGGCAGAGTTGCAGATCGAATGTTAGAGTTGTCAGCCATTTCAGAATCACGGAATCACCATGGCGTAGATTGAGCCCATCCTGCCTGCACTAACTCTATTGCCTATGCCAGACATATTACCTAGTGCCAATCTCCTGCCTTTTCCCCACGTCCCTGAGCACCATTTCCATCCAAATAATCATTTAACACCCTCTTGTATCCATTAAGTTTGCCTCTACCACATTTCCAGGCAGTGCATTCCACATCCTAATTACTTGCTGGGGGGACCTCATGTTGGAGTGAGTCTTGCTCAATACTAAGGGGCTGAAAAGAAGCTTCAGGAGTTCACTCCTGTAAACTCCAACTCTAATTATATTCATTTGATTCTAACAAATCCTTCGTTGCTTCGGTTAGTTCACACATCAAATGTCTAAGCTCAAGTGATGACGGACTGTCTTCCATTCCTGTAAAGGATTGAAGATCTCAAGCTGTTTTGGTCTCTGCTCAGTGAGATTCTAGGTTCAATGATCTCATTCAATGCCCAAGTGGGCCTCAAAGACTGTAAGCAAGAAGGAAAAAAGTCTCAATTCCCATTTGTGATTGCTACACCATTAACTTATAGCTTTCACGTAGATCTGGTGAAGGCAGGAACAGGACCAGACTAATTATTCCCTTCTACCCCAGAATATGCCATAATATGTGATAAGGCTTGAAATGTTTGTGACAGGATTCATATGGAGAAAGGAAACTTAAGTCCATGATGGCTCAGTGGTTAGCACTGCTGCCTCACAGCGCCAGGGACCCGGATTCAATTCCACCTTCGGGTGACTGTCTGTGCGGAGTTTGCACATTCTCCCTGTGTCTGCGTGGGTTTCCTCCAGGTGCTCCGGTTTCCTCCCACAGTCTAAAGGGTTAGGTGGATTGGCAATGCTAAATTGCCCAGAGTGTCCAGGGATGTGCAGGTTAGCTGGAATAGCCATGGGAAAGGCAGTGTTACAAGGATGGGTTAGGGGGTGGGTCTGGATGATATGGGCTGAATAGCCTCCTTCCACACATTAGGGATTCTAAGTCTACCTAAAAACAACTGTCATACTTTACTGAAGCTCATGTTTGCCAAAAGTAAGTACAGATAAAGAACTGCCTCATCATTTGACAGGCATTGATTAAGTTAACTACATATACATTTAAAATGGAATTTCTGTAGTAAATGGCTCATGATTTTCATAAAGCGTTAGAAAATGCAAAAACTTTTCCAGCTCACAAATTTATTCAAAATAGATCAGAGCTTTTTTCTAGGTCAGGATAAAATTATCTCCCACCTGCAGCTGAGATCTGAATGTGTCTCCGCTTAATGGATTCTGGAAAAACAGTTACTTGTGACCAAAGTGTGTGAATAATACAAAACGTTCCAATATGCACTGTGCCAAAAAAATATTTACATATCGTCAGCTATTTTGTTCACACTTTCTCCAACTAAATTGAGAAAGAGTTTGGTCTCTGTTAATTTTTTTTTAATTCAGTGATAGGGTGGGGGTATGCTGGCTGGGCCAGCATTTATTGCCCATCCCTAATTGGCCAGAGGGCAGTTAAGAGTCAACCACATTGCTGTGGGTCTGGAGTCACATGTAGG
>NW_025978754.1:0-6372 GCF_021869965.1 Rhincodon typus | reverse complement strand
GAGGAGGGGAAATTGTTCACTCAAAGGGTGGTGAATCTCTGGAATTCTCTAACACAGTAGTTGTGGAAGTTCAGTCACTGTTAGAGATCTATAAATTTCTAGATACTGACACCATTGAGGGATATGGGAATAGTGCAAGAAAATGGTAATCAGCCATGGTCTAGAATAGTGAAACTAGCTAGATGGGCTGAATGGCCTACCCTTCCTTCTATATTCCTAACCATATAGCCAAACTATACAATTATGAATCATTTACATGACATTGTCAAAGATATTGAACTAATGTGCCAGTTTATTCTCTAAATAAATCTATCCTTGTAGATTCTTAATTTTGAAATACTTACCTGATTCGCTTTTCATTCGCACTAGAGTCTCTACCTCTATTGCAATTTGGAGTAAATTATTCTTTCTTATAACAATACACCATTTTTAATTTTGTCTAAATTCCTCTTTCAATGGGTGTCTGTTTTTCTCATTGCTTCTGGATTTCTGGTTGAGGATTTAGTACAAGTGGGTTAACGTCACAAAGGCTCAAAGAGGCCATTGATTGACCTTAAGGATTGTGGTCCCATGGTTACGCACAAAGTGAATCCTGGAAACAGATGGAGTTGGGATGGGCTTGTGAAAGTTATGGATATACTAGGTTCAGAAGGAGGCATATCCAGTGTGTTATGTAACGGACTTGATGCTTGTGTAAAAATGCTTCCAGCGTCTGAATCGAATGTGTAGTTTATGTGTGGAGGGAAATGTCACTGGTTATGGCTAATGAACAGATAAAGAGCTTTGAGAGAGATTCGATAGAGTCACCAAATTGCTACAGTGCAGAAAGAGGCCATTCAACCTGTTGTGTCTGCAACAGCTTTGTGAACGAGTATCTCACCTTCTGTGCTACTGGACCGCCTTCTCTCCAAAACCCTGCGCATTCTTCATTTTCAAATAACTGGCTAACTCCCTTCTGAAAGCCTCAATTGAACGTGTATCACCCTGCCCAGTGCATTCCAGATCTGAGCTACGCTGAGCAATTTAATTGTCTTTTTTTTTTGGCTTCTTAGCTCCGGCTGAATCAAAACTGTCCTTAATACTTCTGGAGCATCCTTTTCCCTCAGCACTGGGAGGTGATGCCCTAGTGGTACTAAACTATTAATCCAGAGACCCAAGTAATATTCTGGGGTCTGGGTTCTAATCCTGCCGTGGTAAATTGTGGAATTTGAATTCAATAGAAGTCAAGAAATAGGAGTCTAATGATAACCATCCAATGTTTATTGTTGAAAAAAAATCTTCATCTGGCTCACTAATGTCCTTTAGGGAAATCTGTTGACCTCACGTGGTCTGGCCTACATGTGACTCCAGACCCACAGCAATGTGGTTGACTCTCAACTGCCCTCTGGGCAATTAAGGATGGGCAATAAATGCTGGCCTTGCCAGCAGATGCCCAGGTCCCATGACTAATTTTTGTAAAAAAATGCTGTCTTAATTTGTCCTGCCACCCCTTCCCCTTCTCCTCCCTTCTGAGATTGTGTGATCTTTTTGATAGAGGTGTTCAAAGTCATGAGGGGTCAAAGTGGAAAGAACCTGTTCCCATTGGCAGAACTGCCATGAAACAAGGGGCATAGGTTTTAGGGGAATTGGCAAAGGAAGCTGGGCAGAGGTCATTAAAAAAAAACATTTTTATGCACCATGTGTTTATGATGAGGAAGTGTGGCAGATTCATTAAACGCTCCCAAAATGGAATTGAATAAGCAACTAAAAGGTTAACAAAACGCGGGTCCACGGGACAAGGCTGGGGGAGTGGGACACTTCTTGCACATATCTAGCAGCAGCTTGATGGGTCAATGGCCTCTTCCAGTGGGGCGATTATTCTCTGATCTTACATTGTATTGAAGAAGATGATTGAGGAGGTGGGGGTCCTTTCGGGATTTGGAAACGAGGAGACATCATCAGCGGGTGGGACAGCTCTTTGGTTCAGGATGACACCCAAAATTTGAATTGCAACAGGAAGGTCCATGTCATGAAATGTAGATAAGATCCATTCACTGAGAGGCTGAAGCATGCGTATAGCAGCAGCACCAGATTGAAGAAATGCCAGTATTCCCAGCTGTGTTCTTTTTTTATTACCAATATCAACCCTTCACATTTTCATTGCATCCTCTTTATCTCTTCGATTCGATATCCCTGCCAGCATCCCTTCCCCGGAAGCAAAATCCTTCATGTGGAATTCCCAAACAGCTTTGTTCAATTACTCACTGAGATAGTCGTGTAGGATATCAGGGAACATTAATTCATCTCGGATTCTGCTGCTTTATTGTGAACCTTTCAACCTGCAATCTCTTACACACAGGACGAAGCTCCTTAAACTGAAGTATGGGTCTGTGCATTGCCACCTCTGACAAGTTTAAGCCTGGAGCCCAGTAGATCCAACAATCCAATCTATAATATGCAGCGAGACGCCCATCGAATCTTAACCATGGCGTCATTCGAACTTCACAAGACTATAAAAAGTAGAGGCTGTCTGGCTCTTTTTGCCTCCTCTCCCATTCAGGGCTGGTGGCACAGACTTCATTGATGGTGATGAGCTGGCCCTTCCTCTGCATGAGGAAGGTGCCCCTCAGGACCTTCTTTAAATAGTGAGAGTTGAGGAGGGATCGAGGTGTCCTCATGCATGAATTGGAAAACATTAGTACACAGGTCTAGCAAGTACTTGGGACAGCTAACAGAACGTGATGACAATGCTGATAAGGCAGATTTGGAGAGAGTGTAACCTCTAATGGGAGAGTCTGGCTCGGGAATCACTGTTTAAAACAAAGGGGTTGTCTACTTAGAACAGAGACGAGGTAATTTTATTTTCTCAGAGCAGGTAAAGAGTCTTTGGAACTCTCCCTGAAAAAGTGATGGAAGGAGAGTCTTTGGATAATTTTAAAGCGGGGGCAGACCGATTCTTGTTAAGCCAGAGGTGAAAGGTTATCAGGGGATGTGAGGTTACAATCAGATCAGCCGTGAATGGTGGATGAATGGCTTACTCCTCTTTGTTCACATCTCCTGTTTGTGTTTCAGATCTCCAGCATCTGCAGTATTTGCCACTGTGCCCCATTATAAATACAGCAAGCATTTATTTTATGAGATTCAGTTCGGTAATACAGACATGTAAGAGGTACCTTCTCAATAGCCTTGACCACTGGTGAAGGATTCTCACTAGTTTGGACAATGAAACTGGAATTCAGCTACTCATTGCCTGCTTTCATAAAGCCGCGGGAACATTAGACCCATCTTCTAAACTCAATGCAGTGCCTGCACCCAGCAGCTCCCTTTGTGAGCTTCCTCACTTCATCAAACTTGAGCTTATTTTGCCTGTTTTCCAGAGATTTACAGGGCCTGTCAATGCTTCAAAGCAGAGGTGAAGTGAGTAATTGCTGTGGAGGTCACGTACTGTCTTGTCCAGAGATGGAGCAGATCTTGGGATTAGGGAGCAATTATATAGCCCGGCTATATCATAGGGAGAGGAAACAAATTGGGTGAGATGGAGTCAGAGATTGATAAATAGTCTTATTTTGCAACAAGACCTGGTGCTGCATAATGATTTAAAATGTTTTTGCTGTAATGCATCAAATATAAATTACTCAAAACAATTTTAACTCTCACACCACCACTAAGATCACTTATTTTCGCTTCAGTACCTGGCTTGGCTTCTGTATCATATAGTTTATGACTGAATCCCTCATTCACCTCTTTTGTTGGACTATTCCAATACACACGTGGCCAGCCTCCCCTATTTCACCCTCAGAAACTTGATGTTATCCAAAACTCTGGGTCCTAACTCACGTCACGTCCCCATTCCCCTGTCAGCTCTGCTCGCTGATCTGCATTAGCTCATGCTTTGATCTTAAATTCCTCATCCTTGTTTTTAAATCCGTCCAAGAGCTCCCCTATCCCTGCAAAAGTGCTCCAGTTCCACAACCTTCCGCACTCTCCTGATTCAAGCCTTTAATTACCAGTAAAATACTTGGAAATGAAAATGCTTGTACTGGAGCTCCATTTTGAAGTAGACAAGTCGGACCAGTATACCTCGTTCACCAGCTGTACTGGTGTCCCCTTCAGGGGAGTGTTCCCAATATCAATTGTTCTTTCTTTTGTGGCTGAGCCCTTCAGCTGCCTGGCTCCTAACCTCAGGGACATCCTCCCTCATCCTCTCTACCTCCATAACTCATTCCCCACTTTTAAGATGCTCCTTAAGACCTACCTCTTTGACTTGTTGGATAATAGACCAGCCCCTGAAAAGTGCCATATATGGCTTGGTGATGTGTGTTTTTATAACACTCCTGTGAAATATCTCGGTACATTTTATGAGGTTAAAGGTGCTACACAGATATAAGTTGTTGTCAATTGAAAATGAATTCAACACAATTTTATCTTGACGAGTCAATGGTAAGATTGAAAGTGAAATTGAACTAAAAGTTCTCATCATATCAAAGTTTAATAGACATGAAATCATAATACTGCAGGTACTGTACATTTGAAACGAACATAGAAATTGCTGGAGAAACTCAACAGGTCTGGCAGGATCTGTGGAGAGAGAAACAGCATTTTGAGTTTGGTATGACTCTTCTTCAGAAGTGAAGATTCCCCTGAAGACTGAAGATTGTTCTGAACCCAGCTCTAGTAGTGTCACCACACCGTTGAAGTCCTCCAAATCAGCTACCTTTCCAAGAAATATCTGTGCCCTTTTTAAGCCCCATACCTTCTGTTGTAATTGAAGGGAGTCAGAATGGTGTAATTGTGCTCTCCCATAGTATTTGCTGTGTCTGAGAGAGTTTGTTTTAACCTGAAGACAAAGAGATTTAAAAAAGGAAGTATTTGTATTAGTAATGTCACAAATGCTAAGTTATTACAGAAATAGTGGGTGAGGCTGGCTTCAGAAATTCCAGAATAGAGCTATGTTGATTGTGAGAGCTGATAACTTGCACACTAAGAAAATCCACTCTGTTAAGGCCTCTATTGAAGTGTGCCTTTGCTTGGCTCCTGCTTTTAAAGATTTATGTCATCACAGGAAAATTACCCAGACTGTGTTTTGATGCTTCACAACTCAATCCAGGTTCCTTAATCTTGCCTGAAAGAGCCTGAAGTTGGCAAATTGGGTCCTATTCATTTATCTTCAAGCTCTTTAGGCATCAGACAGTTTGCCTCATTTAAACTTAACACTGAATGAAACTAAGCCAAGCGTGATGTAAAACAAGATTGTGAAGGTCATGCTACACGATCGAAAATTCTGAGTAACCAACACCTAGGGGCTGGGTTTTGAGGAGAGGGCAGTATCTGGCCATCTGATAAACAGCGAAATACATCAGCAAAGGTTAGGAACAGGAGGAGCTTGTTCAGCTGCTTAGAGATATACCACCCTTCATTTCAGTCATCATTGCTTCTCATATGTCAGAGTCAATGGGCCGAATGGCTGCATTCTGCTCTATTTCTTATAACTCCATATAACCTCCGATCCCTTTCCCTGTTGCTGCAAATCCCTCGACATTCTCTCCTGACAAAAATCTATCAGTTTCAGTCTTGAAGGCACTAATTATCCAAACATTCGCATTGCTTTGTTAGGAAAGACTTTGCAGATATCTCCTTTTCTTTGTGTGAAATATTATACTTTGTGGGAAAATTTCTGTTGAAGAAAGCAGAGAGAGAGAGTGGGAGATAGATGGGGAGAGAGAATGGCAGAGAGACAGAGACATAGACAGGGAGAGAAATAGAGATAGTGAGATACAGACAGACAGGGAGAGAGAATGGCAGAGAGAGAGAGATAGGAAGGGAGAATGGCAAAGAGCGAGAGAGACAGACAGACAGACTTAGACTTTGTGGGTGTATTTCTGTTGAAGAAACCAGAGAGAGAGACATAGACAGGGAGAGAGAGAACAGAGAGATGTTGACGTGGAGAGAGAACAGCAGAGGGACAGAATGGCAGAGAGAGAGAAAGAGAGAGAGACAGGAAGGGAGAATGGCAAAGAGCAAGTGAGCGAGAGAGAGAGAGAGACAGACAGGAGAGAGAGAACAGCAGACAAAGAGAGACAGACAGGAAGAGAGATAAACAGAGAAAGGGCAGAGATGGAAAGCAGCGAGCGAGACAGAGAGCAAGAGCAGAGAGGGATCACAGAGTGGGAGCGGATGTCCACACAGCTCAGTTTGTCTGGGATAGTGGGTTTTCACAAAACAGCCTGAGGTTTCCAGCTGCACTGAGACCCCTCCCATTTCCCACATGCTCAGGTTTAATTCACTGTCAGCAAAGTGGAAAGGGCTCACAGTGTGCTGCACCCAGATGACCAGGGAGACAGCTCCCTCAGGGTCATCTCCCTCAGGGTCAGCTTCCTCAGGGTCATCTCCCTC
>NW_025978753.1:0-6372 GCF_021869965.1 Rhincodon typus | reverse complement strand
TGCAGGAAGAATGTTCCCATTGTTGGGGAAATCCAGAACTAGCGGTCACAGTGTAAGACTAAGGGGTAAGCCATTCAGGACTGAGATGGGGAAGAATTTCTTCACTCTGAGAGTTGTGAACCTATGGAACTCTCTCCCACAAGAAGCTGTTGGGGCCAGTTCATTAGATATATTCAAGAGGGAGCTGGACGTGGCCCTTGTGGCTAAAGGGATCGAGGGGTATGGGGGGAGGGTGGGAATGGGATACTGAGATTGCACGATCAGCCATGATCTTAATAAATGGTGGTGCAGGCTGAAGGGGCCGAATGGCGTACTCCTGCACTTATCGTCTATGTTTCTATGATCACTGCTGCGGTTCTGGAGTCACATGTAGACCAGGCCAGGTGAGGGCAGCAAATTTCCATCCCTAAAGGGCATTAGTGAGGCCAATGGATTTTTACAGTAATCAATGATTACTTGCTCGTCATCATCCCTGAGATAAGCTTTCAATTCCAGATTAATTGAATTTAAATTCCGTCATCTGCTGTGGTGGGATTTGAACCTATAGCAGAAGAGCAGTAGCCTAAGTCTGGATCACTTGTCCCATGATACCATTACACCATCATTGCTAGCCCCAAGTGTACAGCTCTGAGTCATTTATATTATGATCTGGGTGTAAATAGCTGAGGCCCCAGTACAGATCCTTGGAGTAATCCATTCATCAAAGCCTGCCAAATATGTCCTTCATTCATTCAGTATTTTGTCCTTTAGCCAATCTTCAATCCACGGTGGCTCAGTGGTTAGCATTGCTGCCTCACAGCGCCAGGGACCCGGGTTCGATCCCACCCTCAGGCGACTGTCTGTGTGGAGTTTGCACATTCTCCCCGTCTCTGTGTGGGTTTCCTCTGGGTTCTCCGGTTTCCTCCCACAGTCCAAAGATGTGCAGGTTAGGGTGGATTGGCCATGCTAAATTGACCCAAGTGTCCAGGGAAATGCAGTAATGGTGGATTAGCCATGGGAAATGTAGGGTTACAGGGATAAGGTAGGGGAATGGCTCTGGGTGGGATGCTCTTCAGAGGGTCAGTGTGGACTCAATGGACTGAATGGCCTGCTTCCAAACTATAGGGATTCCATGTTCTATGTTATATCAGTCTGCTCAAGAACTTTGCGATCCGTCTTCTCGAATTCTATCCTTGTATCCTCTTTCTGAGTAAAGAGAGATTTGAAGAACTCATTTAATACTCTCCCAGTGTCCTCTGGTTTTATGCGCAGAATTCCCCCTTGGTCCCAAATAGGCTCTCTCCTCTCCCTGGCTATTCTCTTCCCCAGGTATACCTACAGAATATCTTGGGATTTTCCCTTATCTTGCTAGCCAGAGTATTATCATGCCCCCTCATTGCTGCCCTAATTGCTTTCTTGTGTTCCACCCGCACTCTCTATTGATTTGCTCCCTTGTACCTGTTAGACCTCTTTTCCTTTTTATCCAGCCCTGAATATGCCTAGACATCCAGGGCTCTGTGGGTTTATTGCTCCTAAATTTGATCCTGAAGTGAACATGTTGGGCTTGTACTCTGCGTAGTACTGTCTGATAGCCTCCCACCGTTCCACTGCATGTCCTCAATAAGCTGTTCCCAGGTCGTGCCACCATTTAATAAAATCTGCATCTTTTTCCTTGTATTGTTATCACTAAGTTAGTCCCCACTGTCATCTCGAACATCTATTTGGCTTCATTCCCATAAGATGTTTTTTCTTTATTCATTCACGGGATGAGGGTGTCACTGGCCAGGCAGCATTTATTGCCCATCCCTAATTGCCCAGAGGGCAGTTATGAGTCAACCACATTGCTGTGGGTCTGGAGTCACATGTAGGCCCAGACCGGGTAAGGATGGCAGTTTTCTTCCCTAAAGGACATTAGTGAACCAGATGGGTTTTTCCGACAATCAACAATGGATTCATGGTCGTCATTAGATTCTTAATTCCAGAAATTTATTGAATTCAAATTCTACCATCTGCTCTAGTGAGATTCTAACCCAGGTCTCCAGAACATTATCTGGGTCTCCGGATTAACAGTCCAGTGATAATACCACTAGGCCATCTCCTCCCCAGCACTGTATTGACCCTTGTAAGACCATCTACATGTTGATATAAAAAGCTGTCCTGAATACATTTCAAGGAATCTACCCCCGTTTATACAATGATTATCCCAATTAATGTTGAGGTTGTTGAATCCTCTAATGTAATTGCCCCATTTTAATTTTTACATACCTTAGTGATTTGATTACATATCTGCTCCTCAATTTCCTGATCATTGCTTGGGCACAGTGTGACTGCCTCTTTTTTATTCCAAAGTTCTACTCACAAAGCCTCATTTGATGACCCTTCCAAGATACCATCCCTCCTTACTACAGTAACTGACTCCCTAACTATTAATTCAACACAGCCTCCACTTTTGCACATTTCCCTGTCCTGCCTGAATATCCTAAACCCTGGAATGTTATGTTGCCATTTTTATTGGTTATAATCCACCTTTAAATCAAGTTATTTTAACAAGAGGTATTGAGCAGGAAACAATCGAGCAGTGTGCACCATCTACAAGATGCACAGCAGAAATTCAGCAAAAATCCTCAGACAGCACTTTCCAAACCCACGACCACTTCTATCTAGAAGGGCAAGGGCAACAGATACATGGGAACACCACCACCTTCAAGTTCCCCTCCAAGCTACTTACCATCCTGACATGGAAATACATCACTGTTCCTTCACTGTCGCTGGGTCAAATCCTGGAATTCCCTCCCTAATGGCATTGTGGGTCAACCCACAGCAGGAGGAATGCAGCGGTTCAAGGAGGCAGCTCACCATCACCTTCTCAATGGGCAACTAGGGATGGGCAATAAATGCTGGCTCTGCTAGTGACACCCACTCTCATGAACACTTTTTTTTTGAAAGTATGAGGCAGAGTCATCATTCAGCGAGTGAGGAGCTTTTTGAAAGTCAGGAGGGAAATAGGAACAGAGGTAGCTTGGAGTTTTGTGCTCCAGGTATTGGTCTCAGTAGTGGCTGGCGCTAAGGAATTGACAGATTGCAGAACATCTGCCCACTGAATTAAATACCATCTGTGACTGACACCAGTCAGGGTTGGATTCTCAGAGTGAGACATTTGCAGAACATACTTGAAGATTGTGTGTCTTTCTCCTTGTGCTCCCAGTTCACCTGTGTATAGAACAGAAATATGTTCCCTTTATCTCTTAGATGTATCTTTCCACCGTCTCCTTTACACTTTTTTGGTGCCGTGAGCCTGAATAACCTCAGATTTTTATTTGAGTGGCATGGGGGTGAGGGCGAGAGAGTGTGCCACACAGTATACTTTCCCAAGGGAGTTTGGGCATAGACAGGACTTTGAAAATATTTACAGCTGGAAATGCATTTCTGAGGCTGTGAAATGTAACTGAATGCAATCATTTGAATTTCCTGATCTACAAATAGGATTAATAATGGGTTTGTGAATGAGGGGTTTGTCATTCTGTATTTGTGACATTTTTATTTTCTTTGACTGTAATAAAACTAATTATGTAAATATCCATAAATTAACATGGTGGTTGGTTTGGAAAATAAATTCATGCATTTGTTTCAAAAAAGAAATCTTGTTTGGAAAAGATTGTGTTTTTTAACTTCAATCTTTAGTCACTGCAGTGAGATGGCAGCCTCTGTGCCCTGTGTTTCCACAGACCCCATCTAACCCTGGTTCTGTGCAGTTACCTTCGGCTGGGAGGCAGAGTGGGAGCATCGATTCACAGAATGAGCACTGAGTATGAAGAGCAATGAAGGCTATGGTGGGAATTTTCTGCAGGTTGGAAATCTTTCAGTAACTTTTCATCCAGCTGCAACAGTTAGACTCTTGTGTAGCACCTTAACGAGATTTATTAACTATTTGAACAGAAACTGCCACTTTCAATCAAATGAAAATCCTTGTTTGAATGTGTTAATTCCTGCAGCAGGAAGCTGATTTGAGTAAGTCCTCAGCTCTCTATAAAAGTAAACAGGCTTTGCTACCAGACAGTGTTGGAGAGCAGAGTGCAGGCAATACAGTCTGACTGCACTGAGGAATAGTTGATGCAGGTGGGGAAAGGGATGCTGTTTCTTGTACCTTTTCTCAGTCTCCAGTAGTTGGCCAATGTTTTTCTTTAGTATACAAACTAGAAGAAATTTTTGGTGTAAATTAATAACGAATGGATGAATTAAATAAGATTAGACAGACATGGAAGGGCTGGTGAAGTGCCCCTACTGAAACAAGTGAAACTGCTGCATGCATCTTAGTGCCAGGCAACCATTTCTGTGATTGATCCTGTCTTGGTGTTGCTGAGCTGGTCGCTGAATGGTAGATATTGCAGGATGTTAGGGACAGGGAGAGTTTCCTGCACTCATTATTCCAGGAGGCAGTCAGTGGATAATTTATTAGCAAGTGTCAAGAATTGATTAATAGACAAGAAAACGAGGGTGAGGATAAATGGGACATTTTCCAGTTGGATCAGTGTTTGGACCTAAGTTACTTACAGGTTCGACAACAGGGCAAAGAATAATGGATCTACAACATAACATTCAGTAGGAATGCAAGCTGTGCAGAGGATACAAGGGGATAGTGCGAGTAGTGCATTCACAAGCTAGTGAATGGAGTATTGTCTGGACTTCTGATAAGACATCCACTTATTTCACTTTGCTATTCTCTTGAAATATCTTTTAAAAGAGGTGAACCTTTAACATGTGATGGTCACAGACAGCTGGTTTAAAAGCCGAGAAATCCCCAAGGTCTGACAATCTACAACCCAGAGCCTAAAGAAAATGGGCCTAGAAATGTTGGATGCATGGTGCTTAAAAATCTATAGATTGGAGAGTGGCAAATGTAACCCCTCTGCTGAGGAATGCCAGAAGGGAGAACGCAAACAGAATTACAGACCAGATAGCCTAAAATCAGAAACAAAATCAGAAATAGCTAGAAAAGCTCAGCAGGTCAGGCAGCATCTGTGGAGAAAAAGCAGAATTAACGTTTTGGGTCCAGTGACCCTTCTTCAGGACAGTCTAAGATCAGGGACTGTTTAGCTCAGTTGGCTGGATGGCTGGTTTGCAACACAGAAAGATGCCAACAGTGTGGGTTTAATTCCTGCACCTGCTAAAGTTACCATGAGGGACTCTCTTCCTCAACCTCTCCCAAGGTGTAGTGACCTTCAGGTTAAACCACCACCAGATGTCTCTCTCTACAGAGAGAGCAGCCCTAGGGACTGGCAGGACTGTGGTGACTTTGTCTAAAATCAGTGGGGAAATGCTAGAATTTATTACAAAAAATGTGGGGTCAGAACTTTTAGCATATGTACTGGGAATACCTTGGGAAGCGTCGATGTGCAGAGGGATCTATATGTCCTTGTATACCAGTCAATCAAAGTAAACAGGCAGGTGCAGCAAACAATTAGGAAGGAAAATGGTATATTGGCCTTTATTACAAGAAAAGTTGAGTTTAGAAGTAGGGATGTCTTATTGCAGTTATCCAGGGCCTTTGTGAGACTATACCTGAAACATTATGTGCAGTTTTGGTCTCCCTCCCTCAGAGAGGATAAACTCCCCATTCAAGGAAGTATAGTGGAGGGTCGCTCAGCTAACACTGGGGGTGGCAGGACTGTCCAGGGGAGAGATTGGTTCGAATGGGCCTGTATTCACTGGAGTTTAGGAGGATGAGAGAGGATCAGATTGAAATGTATCAAATTCTGACAGGGCTGGACAGACTGGGTGCAGGGAGGAGGTTTCTCCCTGGGGATGGGAATGTAGAGCCAAGGGGTCACAGTCTCAGAATACAGTGTGGACCATTTGAGGACTGGGATAAGGAAAGATTTCTTCACTCAGTGAGCCTGGAGAATTCTGTAGCACAGAAGGCCCAAGCATTTTAAAAAACACAGCAAGCAATCCAGAACAGAAATGGCACGTTGGCAATTATTACAAAGGATTGGAGGACAGGAATAAGGAAATCTTAGACACAGTAAGGACTGCAGATGCTGGAAGTTAGAGTCAATAAATGTGGAGCTGGAAAAGCACAGCAGGTCAGACAGTATCCGAGGAGCAGGGAAGTCAACGTTTCAGGCTGAAACACTTTGTCAGGACAAGGAAGGGGGAGGGGAGCCCAGAAATAAATAGAGGGGGGTGGGGGTGGGGGTGGGGGTGGGGGTGGGGGGAGGGACAGGGATAGGGGGAGGGTCAGTGGGATGGAGATAGGTGGATGCAGGTAGGGGGTTATTGCGGTTGGTCAGTGGGAGGGGTAGAGCAGATAGGTAAGTTGGAATATGGACAGGTCAGAGAAGGAGAAATTTTGAAGCTGGTGAAGTCAATATTCAGACCATTGGGCTGTAAACT
>NW_025978752.1:0-6373 GCF_021869965.1 Rhincodon typus | reverse complement strand
ATGGTCCAGGTAAACTTAAGGTTGGGGTGGAAGGTGTTAGTGAAGTGTATGAACTGTTCGAGCTCCTCGTGGGAGCACGAGGCGGCGCCGATACAGTCATCAATGTAACGGAGGAAGAGGTGGGGTTTAGGGCCGGTGTAGGTACGGAAGAGGGATTGTTCCATGTAACCTACAAAGAGGGAGGTGTAGCTTGGGCCCATGCGGGTACCCATGGCTACCCCCTTTGTCTGTAGGAAGTGGGAGGAATTGAAAGAGAAGTTGTTGAGGGTGAGGACGAGTTCGGCTAAGCGGATGAGGGTGTCAGTGGAGGTGGACTGGTCGAGCCTGCGGGACAGGAAGAAGCAGAGGGCCTTTAGGCCATCTGCATGGGGAATGCAGGTGTATAGGGACTGGACGTCCATGGTAAAGATGAGGTGTTGGGGACCGGGGAATTGGAAGTTCTGGAGGAGGTGGAGGGCGTGGGTGGTGTCACGGACATAGGTAGGGAGTTCCTGGACCAAGGGGGAGAAAATGGAGTCGAGATAGTTGGAGATCAGTTCGGTGGGGCAGGAGCAGGCGGAGACAATGGGTCGACCAGGGCATTCAGGTTTGTGGATTTTGGGAAGGAGATAGAAGCGGGCAGTGCGAGGTTGGGGAACGATGAGGTTGGAGGCCGTGGGTGGGAGGTCACCTGAGGTGATGAGGTTGTGGATGGT
Organism: Rhincodon typus; assembly: GCF_021869965.1. Classification (NCBI taxonomy): domain Eukaryota; kingdom Metazoa; phylum Chordata; class Chondrichthyes; order Orectolobiformes; family Rhincodontidae; genus Rhincodon; species Rhincodon typus. Next base: position 5,678 of record NW_025978752.1, on the reverse strand, counting down.
TTGCGAGATGATGGTTTGGTGCTCAGGGGTGGGGTCATGATCAAGGGGGCGGTAGGAGGAGGTGTCAGAGAGTTGGCGTCCGGCCTCGGCGATGTAGAGGTCAGTGCGCCATACTACAACTGCACCTCCCTTGTCCGCGGGTTTTATGGTGAAGTTGGGATTGGAGCGGAGGGCTGCACGTTCTGCAGGGGAGAGGTTGGAGTGGGTGAGAGGGGTGGAGAGATTGAGACGATTGATGTCTCGACGGCAGTTGGAGATGAAGAGGTCGAGGGAGGGTAGGAGGCCTTGGGGTGGTGTCCAGGAGGAGGGGGTGTGTTGGAAGCGGGAGAAGGGGTCAGTAGAGGGAGGGTTAGGTTCACGGTTAAAGAAGTAAGCGTGGAGGCGGAGGCGGCGGAAAAACTGCTCTATGTCCAAGCGTGAGCGGTATTCGTTGATCTGTCTCAAATTTTACTTCTTTTTGTATTTGCAGCATCAACATTGCCCCCCCCCCCTCAAAAAAAATCAAGCTTTCTGTCATGCAGAGGCTGCTCCCAATCTTGTCCATGAACACAACTCCGGCACTCCATGCCTGAGTACATCTCTTCAATTAGTGATCTCACTGGGAAATCCTGCAGGACCCTTGCTCCTGCTTCAGTCACATCACATTGTTAATGTATGCTGCTCTAGACTTCCTTAATTTGAACTCAATATCTATATCTGTTTAGGGTTACAGATTCAACTCCCTCCATCTCATTTTAAACACTGTCCAAAACTGTTTCCTTATCTTTGCAAGAAATATCCTCCTCCCTATTTTTCATTCCCTCATGAATGATACGACACTGAGTGAAGGGAGAAGTGATGTACATAAATACAAAAAGCTGAGACAGTTGGCTGTTAACAGAGAGGGGTGGAACATGCTGAATCTATAATGTGGAGTTCAACTGTTCCCATTAACATTTAAGGACTGTCATGAAGTTTCAGTAATCAAAGTTTAAGTGATCTTTAATTCCTGAGGCCTGACTATCTTGATTCCAAGGCAGTAATGTGATTAATGTGGTGTAACTGTGCTACTGTTAAAGGAACTGGATGGGTGAAAACCTGCAAGTTTGTGTTCTACTTAAGGTGAAAATTATTGTTAAGTTTGTAACAAACATGCCATGTGGGCTGGTTGCTTATCTGGAGATGGTGTTTTTATCTCACTAGTCATGTGAGAGCTGGAGAACAAAGAACTAGCTGTGCAACATGTTAAAAAAAAACACTTAATGAGGCTGCCTAGAGACAACTAGTCAACTGCTAAGCCTCAAGAAGGCAGGTTCTACTAATCTGGAACCAATCGTATGGGTAGCAAGTACTAAGCATGTGGACAGACATGGTAGGAAGCTATCCCAGGAACAGATTAAGGTATTAATGCGTTGAAATTTACAGCCCAAAGGACATTAAGCCATTGACTCTGTGCACCTCTTGACTGGATCAAAGCAAAGCTGATTCCACTGCCCTGGATTTTTCTTTGCTTCAAATATTCATCTATGTTTTCCTTAAAATATGCGACGGCCTCTGCTTCAACTAGCTGCCAAGGTAAAGTTTCAACAAATCTCTGGGTGAAAGGGATGTCACATAACTGCTCTCCTCACTATCACTTCCAGTATCTGCAAGTATATCATTGCTTCTGTGCATAACATGCACTCAAGATGTTTTAAATTTCCTCTACAACAAAATTCTTTTGCATTGCTTTATCTTGTGCTGCAATTGATTGCTCTGGTCATCTGTCACAGCACTAACAGTCAAATTCAATTCTAAAAGGTTATATGACTCAGTTAATCAGTGAAATACTTGTAACAAGTGAAGTTTTTAATCTCCATCACTTGAACTGTGAAAGACATTTAGTAGCACAGTTATAGATTTGAAAATCAATTTTGGGTTACATCTGGAAAGCACTTTGAATTACTTAACACAAACGTAGCATATTACTGGTTGCCGGTGTTAGCAGAAATGAGAGAAGTTTGAGGTGACATGGAACAAGTATATCGCAAACAATGATGTTTTATTTGTTCAAGTTTGTAAAACTTACTGTTATCAACAGCTCAGTACATATAGTGCCAATCCTGCACTGCAAGCGATAAAAATATACATTTCTAATACGGGTCCAAATACTCATTTTTATCTAAGAGTTACTTGAAAACGTTTCTGTAATTCGTCTCGAAGATGCAGTTGCATTTCCAATGCTTGCTGATAAGACAGTGCTTTGTCACATGACTGGTATGTTAGCCTGTAGCAGTAGCTCATATGTTTGGATTGAGTGTGCAAGAAACTGTCGATCAGCTTCATTTCTATTACCGAATCCCTGCTTACCCGCCTTACAACTGCATGGAGCTCCAACTCATCCGGTTCCCCATTCTCACTGACCCAGAAGCTTACGTCATGTGAATAAGTGGGTGGGTAGAGCGAGAACGCAGAAAATGGTTTGAATTCTGTTGCGCTAATCTGGTCGAGGAAGCGTTCATCAAATGTCCATAGCATCCTCCAGTCACTTATATGATACAGCACCATGGACAGCAGGTCAAGATTTATTGATGTAACACAGACATTAACTTCACTGTTGCTCTGTTTATTAGGAGTGCAAACCAATTTTGCAACAGTTAGATCAGTAATTTCTGGGTGTTCCATGTCTTGAAAACAAATATTCCAGCTTTTCCCACTACCCTCTTCTTTAAAAGTGATCAATTTTAAGTTCTTATCTATACAGGCCAGGGCTCCTGATGCTGACTTAATGAGGAATGAAATGGCCCTCTCCACAGAGCACCTAAATAGACTTAAAAAATCTGGATTCTTTTCGCTGTTGAAAGCACCAACCAAAACCATCTCATGGAATACTGGCATAGTTTGCGGTGTAATCAGACACTTCCTGAATACGGGACCACTGAGTGCATAAATTACTCCAACTCTGAAGTCTGGTTTTCGTAAAATATCGGTGACATATCCTGTCAGAGTGGGCCGAAGGCAGTAGCTCCTGCAATCCTCACTCAGATCAGGGATGCCAAGCTGTTTCATGGTAGTGCAGTCCATAATCTGTTCGCTCTTGTTTCCAAAGCTCCTGTCAAAGACTGGCGTAGGAACATCACAGCACTGAGGCTCAGCGCAGTCAGTACTGCTCGATTTATCCTCTTCAAGCTTGGAACAGCTCACCCAATAAAGTTCAGCTTGACCAACTTCAGATCCTGCACAGGCGCCATCAGGCTGAAGGCATTGTTTCAACAGCACAGGAAAGTTGTCCTCCAGTTCCTGTACATTCACTGTATCTGCGATCTGTTTTCTCAGCAACTTATCAATTATATTTACTGGATGGTGTGAACTTTTCTGAAGAAAATTCCTGCAATGACCAAAAGCTCCATTAGTACAACTTTACATAAGGCTTACATTTCTCCAGTTCTCGAAGGAGGATGGACTTCCCAACAGCAAGCAACTCATCAAATCTCCTTTCACATCACCTTCCAAACAGACAACTGACACACAAGTTGAAATGGTTCGTGACTGGGAAGTGCAGTTGTTTGTTGCAAACCGAGCTTAGGTGTTCCGCAAAGTGGTCCCCAAGCCTCTGCTTGGTTTCCCTGATGTAGAGGAGGCCACATCTGGAACAGCAGATACAGTATACCACATATATTTCAGAATCCCCTTCCCCTCCCCCATTTCTGAAGAAGGGTCTAGGCCTGAAACGTCAGCTTTCCTGCTCCTCTGATGCTGCTTGGCCTGCTGTGTTCATCCAGCTCTACACCTTGTTATCTACACTAGTCACACATCCTGACTTGGAAATATATTGCACTTCCTTCACTGTTGCTGGGTCAAAATCCTGGAACAGCAATGTGAATGTACCTACACTCCACAGATTGCAGTAGTTTGAGAAGACAGCTCACCACCGCCTCGTCCAAGGCAATTTGGATTGGGTAATAAATGCTAGCTTAGCCCGCAATGCTCACATCCTCTTCAACAAATTTTTTTAAGTCTCTTATGGCCAAATCTGGGGCAATCTTTACATTGTGGACATTGAACCTCTCAAAGCAGCTTCTAAAGCATAGTAGCCAAGAAGATGCTTGATGTTTGAATGCCCTAATCTGCCTTCCCATAATTTACCTTCTGGTTTCAAGCGAAAGACATTTTTCTGGCATGAAATTAGAGACCTTTTGAAACAGTTGTCAGTTTAAGATAAATATACACAAGGTAAATACTTAATATTTCTCCCGGTTTTACCCTCCTCCAACCCTGGTCACAGTCTTTGAAGCCAACAGAATTGCACACTGCCACCTTTTTGGGGATATCAAAATAATGCTTCTTAGAATTGGGACACAAATTGCCAAACAGAAGGGTTCAGCCAAAAAAAAATATTACCACCAATAGTAAAGCAAAACACTGCAGATGCCAGATATCAAATGAAAACAAAAACAGTTGTTGGAAATACTCAGCAGGTCAAGCAGTATCTGTGGAGAGTGTCAACATTTCAGGTCAATGACCTTTCACCAGAATGAAAAAAGAATAGGTAGTTTTATTAGTTCAGTGGCAGAAAAACATTTGAGTCAGAAAGTCCCATTTAAGTACCACATAAAGTGGCATCTGCTTTATTGCTGCACTGTCAAAGGAACTGTCTCTCAGATCAATCATTAAAGTGAGTGCCCATTTGCCCCCTCAGGTAACTGTAAAAGGTCACATGTCACTTTTTTAAAGTGACATGGGGGAGTTGTTCCTGGTGTCCAAGCCAATATTTATTCCTCAACCACCAATACTTACACAGATTATCTATAACCGTATCATAGTGGTAACTCATCCAGACAAATTAATCCAGAGACACAAGCTAAAGTTCCAGTGACATGTGTTTAAATCTCACCATGGCAAATGGTGAAACTTGAATTAAATCTGGATTTAAAAAGCTGTTTTAATGACAATCGCGTAACTTCTGTCAATTGTTATAAGAACCCATCTGGGTTCACTGATGAACTTTATGAAACCAAATCTGCCATCCTTAACTGATCTGGTTTACATGTGACTCCAAACCCACAGCAATGCAGTTGACTTTTCATAGCTCTCTAAGATGGCAAAGGAAGCCATTCAGTTTGAGGACAATTAGGGATGGGCAACAAATGCTAGGATGGGCAACAAATGCCAGCCTTGCCATCAATGCCCACATGCCATGCTAGAATTAAAAATAAAATCTTTTTGCCGTTCATGTGACCTTGAAATGTGCAATTTGATCACACATTCCCCGAAGTGTGTAGGAAATAACACCATTTTGTACTTTTATGCCTTTGGATTATAAGTTCCTTTTTGTGTGTTTTATAGGAAGTTATGATAGACGAAAGGTTAATTCCAAATGAATGCTTAGGACATATGCCATTTGTGATTGGAACCAAATGTAATCTAAACTGACACTGTGAATTGCAAAAATAGGTGAGATGCCCGCATTGTTACCAATGGTAAAGAGTATACTTTGAAATGAATAGATCAATGGATTTTACAGCTAGAACTAAATGAGTATAAAGCTAACTAAGTGGATAAATAGTTATACAGGAAAAAATCAGCAGTATCTAGGCTTTGAGTTTATCCTGGATGAACACAGCAGGCCAAGCAGCATCACAGGAGCAGGAAGGCTGACGTTTCGGGCCTAGACTAGGCCCGAAATGTCAGCCTTCCTGCTCCTCTGATGCTTCTTGGCC
>NW_025978751.1:0-6374 GCF_021869965.1 Rhincodon typus | reverse complement strand
CTAAAAGACTTGTGTAGGTAGCAATCGGAATCATAAAAAGTTACAGCGCAGATAAAGGCCATGAGGCCTCTTCTGTTCTAGTATTCACATGCAGATGAATCAGATTTAACTCTTATGATTCTATGCAGCCGGACTTGCTGAGCTTTTCCAGCAACTTTGTTTTTGTTCCTGATTTATAGCATCCACAGTTCTTTTGATTTTTATTTTGCATAGAAAACAGTGACTGGTGAGCAAGTTCAATGCATCAAATTGCATTGAGGCAATTATTGAGCTCATTATTTTGCCAAATATGAAACAAATCATTTGGATTTACTTGCTGAGCAACCACATTTATGTGCCTAGAAGTGAAAGAATCTGATGCAAGAGATAAGTCCATGTCTTTTCAATGATCATAGTGGAGTAGGAAACTGATTTGTCCCAGATAGGTTTTTGAATTGTCAATGATACATTGGATATTCTTTAATTTGAATGACTATCCTTTAAAGCAAATCATCTACCTTTTCATAATGATATGAAAGTTTTTAAACCAAAATTATACATAATTTAATAAGTATACGGTGAAGGTATATGCTGTAGTATGTGGAATAGTCCCAAAGAAAATAGTGGACAGTATATGTTTAAATCAAAAAGGTAAGGAAGCCTATTCCGTTATGTTTTGAATTTTGTGAATTCTTGGGTTGAGTTTCATGCTTGCCTGATTACATTTCATTTTCATAGAGTCCATGTGTTCATGATGAAGCGTCTGGTTTATCACTGGTTGGGCTGCCTGCTGTCCAGGCTCTGCTGTATCACTGCCAGTTCTATGAGCGCGTGGCTCATATGGCAAAGCAGTGCTATCTTGGAAGATACATGTTCGATTTGAATTTTCCAAAACCTACTGGCATCAATTTTCCCAACGGCAATTTAGAAGGTATGAATTTTAAGAATAGTAATGCCCTAAGTATTTTATTTTTGAACTTTGATGATAAAAGCATGCTTTGATTCAACAAATGTTTACGCGAGTAATAAAATAAAGGAAGAGGAGCTCAAACCTGTTTGATTTTTGTCAGTATAGTTTCGTGTTCAAAATACTATAAATTTGGTATTGTAGATAAATGGAAAGAAGCTGTCCTAACTTTTGAAGTCATAAACCAAAATATTTGTTCAATGTACTAAGTAATCTTAGTAACCTAGTATAGGTTAAGCATCTGATTATTATGATTGTAGCAGTTTACATACTTCAAAGAATTAATAGTTTTTAAATAGGAAGCAAAATTGTTTCATGTGGGGTTTAGGATGATGAGAGTTTGGTCTATAATGTTAATTTAATGTCTAACGTTTCCTCACCTATACCCTCTCCATCTCTCATCAACATTAGTTTTCCAGTTTTATTTCCTGGTGTTTGCAGATAAGTTAACACAATTCAGTATTTGCCCCTTAATCTGTTGGTAACTTATGTCACTTTTTACAACCTTTCTACGCTGTGATCTGAAAACGTGCAAGGAGTTTAAGCTGATTGTTTTAAGGATCCCATCATATTTCTTACAAAAGATCTCTATTTTAAGGGACTGAAATTTAGAAATGGTGGTTTCAACTGGTAGGCAGGTTGATACCAGAAAAAGAAAATGTGTTAGGTTTTATTTTAAATATAAAATGCAAAGATAGAAGTTAAAATAGTTAAAATAGTAATTATAATTTGACCAATATGTGGAACTCTGTGCACTGAGTATATGTGAATCATTTAAAAAATATATATAAAGAGAAAGTACTGGATCTATTGAATCCTGGCAACATCTGCGGAAAGAAAAAGCTCAGGATTTACTTCTTTTTTTCGGACAAGCTGGGCTCCCCGTCCTCCAAAAAGGAATGCAAGTTTAAATATGAAGTGTGCAGAATGATTTTTTTATGAAGTAAGAAACAAAGATATTCTCCCTATGGGCATATGGACTAAATAAGATTGGTGTTAAACCTGCAAAACAGATTTTGTTCAACAATTCACTTTATTACATTATTTCTCACAATTATTTTAATTTATAATTTCAATCACACAAATATGAAACACAACCAAATTCATTCAATTTTTAATATATATATTTATTTTCACAATGAATTTACTTTCACTTGCTTTGTTTTACTTGGTTTGACTTTAGTTAAATTAGTTATAGAATTTTTATCATTCAATTTTTTCTAAACATTTTTTTTGGATCTTCCATGTCACTCCAAATCCTTAGGATCAAAATCTACATTTGCATGTATTTACTCAACATTTGTTAGCACACTGAATATTTTATCATCAGTACCATCGGCAACATCTATTGTATCACTCCCCACATTTTGAGTATCTGTTGGAGCACGAAATATTTCATGATAGATCCTATTAGAACTACTTTCTTCTTGACTCAAAACAGAGATCTTTTGAGGATCCTACTCATTTAGTTTAATATCTTTTCCTTTACAAGAAGGTTTCTTATTTTGTTACTTTTCCATAAGAACATTCAGTGGGTCAGGTGATTCATTTTTGGGTGGCAGTTGTACTTAAGAATTTGTACAATGTAATCAAGATGTCTCTTTTTTTCTCCCCACTTTGTTGTAGTCCAATGTTTACCTTTGTCTGAGTCTCACCTTCAGCACCGGCTCTTTTTGCATTATGTCTCTACCATCATCTTGGTGTAGCCTCTTCGTCTTTCCATTCTCTAATTGCTACCTGTTACTGTCAACTTTTTGTTTTGCCTTTTTGCCCTAGCCTCTTTAGCTTCCTGGATCTTTGCCCTGCTTGCCCTTACCAAGTAATCAAATATGGTTTCTCAGAACATATCTTGTTTGCATCATCTAAGTTATAAGGATGAAAAAAAAAGAGGTTGGAGATTTGTGATCTAAATTTGTTGTGTTCTTTATAACAATTAATTTATTAAGATTTGTTAAAGCACGTCTGCAGGTATATACTATAGCCAAGGCCACAGGATCCCAGATAGGAGGCAAAACTCTGTAGAGGTGATTAGATGTCAACTCAAGTACAGCATAACGTTGGTTCAAAGTACCATGCCATCAAATTTGTTTAAGATCAGCTCATGGACCTCTTGTAATACCAATATTGTCACCCATTTGCAATTTATTCATGTTGCTGCCCATCCTTCATAGTGGTGGAAAGATGGTAGTCGACTTCTCTTTAATGGAACACAATGGATTGCTAGGCAATGTCAGAGGCAGTTAAAATTCGCCGCATTAGTGTTGGACTGGAGTTGCATGTTGATTTTGGTTTACACTTGCATGGACTCCCAAAAGTATCACGTAACATGTTTGTCAGAGATGTAGCTCGTGGAATAGAATTCATATAAAGTTGGCTGAGTGATAGAAAACACACTAGCGGTGAAAGTTACCTCTCAGACCGAAGGACAATATATTGTGGGATTCCCAGGACACCACTAGGATCGATATGTCTTTCTTGATCCATATGACCTAGATGTCGGGTGCCAGTGTTGGACTGGGGTGGTCAAGATCACTAACGCCTGAAGAAGAAGTAAGACTCCAAAAGCTTGTGTTTCCAACTAAACCTGTTGGGCTATAGCCTGGTATCATGTGATTTTCTGACCTTAAGTGATTGAGACATGTGGATTTAGGGCTTGGAATCATTTTAAATCAGGAGAAAGATAGTTTCAGACTTCAAAAGAACATAGGCTAGTAGAATGGATGATCATATGTCAGATGAAATTTAATGCAGATCAGTGTATATGTTTGGCAGGAAGGATGAGGAAAGGCAATATACAATAATACAGTTCTGAGGGGAGTGTACATGGTCAGACCTTGAAGATGGCAAAAGAGGTTGAGCAAGCAGTTTGTAAGATGTGCAGGCTTCTAAACTTTATAAATACAATATAGACATTAAATACAAAAGCAAGGAAGTTATAGTGACACCTTTATAAAATATTGGTTAGGCCTTCACTGGAGTATTGCGCCCAATTCTGTGACCGCATTTCAAGAAGGATGTGAAGGCATCAGAGAAGTTGCAAAGAAGATTTACAGGAATAGTTCTGTAGCTAAGGGTACTCCTTTAAAGGTTTTGGCAAAAACCAAAAGATTCACATGGGGAAAAAATGTGCAGTAAGTGATTAGGAATGTACTGCCTGAGTGTGATGGAGGTGTATTCATTCAGGGCTTGCAAAGGAAGTAAGGTAATTATCAGAAGATTTACAGGTTAAGGGGAAAAGGTGGGCAAATGTGGCTGCCCAGGTTGCTCTTGCATACAGCTGACATGAACGCAGCAGACAGAATGACCTCCTTCCATGCTTTAACCATGATATGATTATGATTCTATGTACTATCACAGGATAATAAGTAAAATTCTAATGTTTCATGTTGTTTTGAAGTGCAGATAATGTCAGATACCAATTTTTGTAAAAGGCCAGGCTATTAAACTTAATGGATTAGAACTAGTTACAGAGCATGCAGTGTAAGTGGAGTCAAAAACTGCCTTATATGAATGAAATATTTCTCAAAGAATCAAGTCTTCTCAATGGGGACAAGTGTAATCTTTGTACGAATCATTTAAGTGCAAACTCATAAATTTGAATTAAACTCATCATGCTACAACTGACTTGTTAACACACAAAATGTGTTTTGAATATTCATAAATCCTATTCGTGACCATTCAGTACTTTTAAAGGCCAGTCTATCCGATAAAGATGATGGACTGATATTGCAAATAATCTTTAAATCTCTTAAATAAGCAGTGTACAAATGACCACTGTGATTGCAAATGTATTGTCTGGATTTGTCTTAATTGGTTCCTCAGGAATATCTTGCATCTTCTACGTTTTTACGTGATTCACCAGCATAAATCCGCACGTACAAATAGCAACAACTATGAAATAGTTTTGATACGTGGTAACATTTCATTTTGTCTCCGCAGACATTGACTCATTGAAATATTGGAGAACATCATCTGGTCTGTCAAATCACAGTCACTTATCAAGTTTTCCATCAACGTCAAGTACTTTGGTATGTGGAAAGGCAATGATTGTTGAAAAATTTCTGCAGAATTTCTTAAAGCTTTAGAAAAAAATCATTTTATGCTTACAGGAACAAAATTTCCATTTGCGTTTTTTTGGATGTTATACACTTCAGGACATTCTAAGGAGGTGATGGGTTATATATGTGTTGTTTTAAGTTTATTCATTCATCTCTTTCTATTCCTTTATTTTAAAACTATTTCAGAACAATTTTCAGAATAGGATAAATATCACATTTGTGACAATTTTCTGAAAGGGAAATAGTAATGGAAAAAACTTTTCAGGTTTCAATGTTCATGGATTGATTAATAGTTGCTAATTTCTCTCAAAATTCCAATTCCCAGATTTTCCCATCACCACCTTTATCAGGTAGTACACCTGATTTCCAGGGGCTGTTGCAGAATTCAGCTGTGTCTCCTATTCTTATTCCTGAATCTCCGAGTAATAGGCTAACAGCCCAAGGTAAGCTAAAGTTCTCCTTGTCCTTAGAAATACATAGAAAATATAATGCAGAAATAATATATTTATCCCAGCTGATCCATGCTGGCATAAATAAAGCAAAACAATGAAGGGTCACTGGACTCAAACTGTCAATTTGGTTTCTCTCTCCATAGATGCCATAGACCTGTTCTTTCAGATATATATATAGCAGTTTCTGTTCTTGTTTATTTCAGATCCTTTCTGACTTAAGGGCTCCACTTATTCTACATTTGAATGCATCAGCATAAATTCTTCTCCTTTCACCCTCATTAGCTTATCCAGCCTTACTGCAAGTGTATTCATGCCGTTCACCTCAACTACTCCCTGTCTTGTAGTGAGTTCCCCATTCTCACCAATCTCTGGCTTAAGAAGCTTCATCCGAATTCCCTGTTTGATTTCTTTGTGGTTGCTTTATTTTGATGGCCTTTAGTCTTAGTTGTAATCATGTATTCTTTTTGTCGACTCTGTCAAAACATTTATAATTTTAAACAGAGATAGTAGGAACTGCAGATGCTGGAGAATCCGAGACAACAAGGTGCAGGGCTGGATGAACACAGCAGGCCAAGCAGCATCATAGGAGCAGAGAGGCTGACGTTTCGGGCCTAGACCCTTCATCAGAAAAGGGGGAGGGGAAGGGGGTTTTGAAATAAATAGGGAGAGAGTGGGAGGCGGATAGAAGAGGGATAGAGGAGAGGATAGGTGGAGAGGAAACAAACAGGTCGAAGAGGCGGGGATGGGGCCAGGAAAGGTGAGTGTAGGTAGGGAGTTAGGAAGGGGATAGGTCAGTCCAGGGAGGACGGACAGGTCAAGGGGGCGGGATGAGGTTGGTCGGTAGGAGATGGAGGTGCGGCTTGAGGTGGGAGGAGGGGATAGGTGGGAGGAAGAACAGGTTAGGGAGGCAGGGACGAG
>NW_025978750.1:0-6374 GCF_021869965.1 Rhincodon typus | reverse complement strand
CAGGAACAGCAACTCATATTCCGCTTGGGAACCCTGCAGCCCAATGGCATTGATGTAGATTTCACAAGCTTCAAAATCTCCCCTCCCCCTACCGCGTCCCAAAACCAGCCCAGCTTGTCCCCGCCTCCCTAACCTGTTCTTCCTCCCACCTATCCCCTCCTCCCACCTCAAGCCGCACTCCCATTTCCTACCTACTAACCTCATCCCGTCCCCTTGACCTGTCCGTCCTCCCTGGACTGACCTATCTCCTCCCTACCTCTCCGCCTACACTCACCTTTACTGTCTCTATCCCCGCCTCTTTGACCTGTCTGTTTCCTCTCCACCTATCTTCTCCTCTATCCATCTTCTATCCGCCTCCCCCTCTCTCCCTATTTATTTCAGAACCCCCTTGCCCTCCCCCTTTTCTGATGAAGGGTCTAGGCCCGAAATGTCAGCCTTCCTGCTCCTATGATGCTGCTTGGCCTGCTGTGTTCATCCAGCTCTACACCTTGTTATCTCAGATTTTCCAACATCTGCAGTTCCTACTATCTCAGCTGTAAAACAATGTTTAGTTACTGGCTCCCAGGTTCTTGGAAGAAGATAAGTGATTGCTCTGGCTGCTGTTGATACTTTAACACTAAATCATTGAAACTGCCTGCAGGATAAGTATAAAATGCTTTAAATGTACTTGTAACTGAAGGCTACCTGGAATGTATCAGTTCTTGCCATTTATCAGTTTCCAACCATAATATTGTTTTTTCTGCTTCACCGCCAGCTTCACAATGCTGCAGTAGAAAGTAGAATGCAATTTGATGAGGTGAGCACTGAAGTATTTTTCCAGCTTGTGGACAGGTGTTAGATGACCATTTGCTAATAAAAATAGGTGATAACAAATAGCAAACCTGCTTTCTTCCTTGCTCAACTTTGATAGAAAAGAAAATTGACAATGTAAAATGGCCTGATATTCACTTATCTGTTTTATATTATTGTTAAAATGGGGTTTCATCCCTTGTGGAGTGCAGAACTAAATCACATGCTGGGCAAAAAAGATTGAAAATCAGTCGGATGATGATAGCAGTAGGCAGAAGAGGGAAAATTACCCTTTTCTTGTTTTGAAACATTCCCAATCCTCAGGCTTGTTACTATCTTTACAATGTTATAAGTCTCTTCTTTTAATCTAATACTTCCCAATGCTTTTAATAGAATGCTGTCTGTGAGCCATGAATGGATATTTCTTGCTGATTTCTTTTAATGTAATATATTTTTGTTGAACATCTTGAATTATTTCTGCCTCTGGTCTCCGTTTTGCAGAAAGAAAACTGAAACATTGGAAAAAACTGCACCCTTTAACCTGAGGTATCATCCTTGTAAATACTTTTTGCACTATAAGGAAAGACTGAAGAGCTTGAGCTGATTTTCTCTAGAAAAAATTGTTGGTGAATGATCTGATGAGAGTCTATAAATTTTGAAGGAACTTAATAGAGTGGATGTAGAGACATTGGTCTGGATTTGCATTATCTCTGGGAGTCAGGAATAGTGTTGGACATAACAAAAATAAATTTAAATTTCCCATTTAAAAAAAGAAATTTTTCCATAGGAAGGCAAAGGTTTGGGCTAGGGTTGGGTTGTGACCCATCACTCAAGGCTACTGATGCCAGGGCCATGATCCAGTACCTTGGGGATCTTTGTATTTCCTGCCTTCCAGTATCCCTACCAGACCAGGGAGGTTTTAGAAAGCCTTTGGAAATTACGGGGGAAGACTGCTGAGGAATCTGCATTCCAAGATGCTGACATGGGAATTAGGAAACCCAAACCCTTCCTACCTACATCTCCAGGAGATGAAAATGCATTGGGTATGGGCAGAAGTGATGGGCTTGAATTGTCAAACTTTGGAATTGGCCCAATCATGTTTCCAGAGCGGAATACAAAAGTCCAGTTCAAAATTTTCAGGAGCAGTGCAAATTCAAAAGTATGGCCATTAATGTGAGGTAGTCATTATTAAGGTAGTCATCATTGTATTCCGCTCTGGAAACATGATTGGGCCAAACAGAAATCCTGGACAACACAGTAGGGAGCTAGAGGAGCATAGCAGGCCAGGCAGCATTAGAGGAGCAGGAAAGTTGACATTTCGGGTCAGGACCCTTCTACAGAGGTCCTGGAATCATGTTTTTAGTCAGGGTGATGCGAATTGTTGAGGTGACTATCATAGAGGAATGTAAATGAAGGCTAGTTAAGCACATACTTATTAAAAAGTAAGAGCAGGATCCATTACGAGAATGAGGTGGTAAGAATGCTACAGTCTTGTGTGGAGAATGGGACCAGCATGCACCTCTGGGCTAAATGTCCTTTCCCTGTGTTGCAAAATCTTTTGCAATCCTATTTAACTTCTGGTTTTTTCTCGAGAGTTTCCTGATACATTCAGGGAATTTTTCTTGAAATCTCTCCATCTTAAAATTCTTTCCTTTAGAGAGGGGAAGTGATGGCCTTGTGGTACTATTGGTAGATCAGAGATCCAGGTAATGTTCTGGGGAGCTGGGTTCAAATCCCATCTTGAATTTGAATTCAATAAAAACAATATAATAAATCTGGAATTAACAGTCTAATGATGATGATGAGACCGTTGTCATATCGTCTGTTGGGGGGGAGGGAGTGGGAGGAAAAAAACTTGTGGCTCACTAATGTCTGCTCGTCTGTTACCTGGACTGGTCTATTATCTGACTCCGGATGCACCCCAATGTGACTGACTGACTTTTAACTGGGCAATAAATGCTAGCCAGCAATGCCCACACACCGTGAGTGAATTTAAGAAAAGGGAACTTAAAGATAGCATAACTCTGTATCTTAAATTTCACTGAAGCAAAACTTAGATGCCACTATAAAAATAAGTTTTGTCATATTAAACCTGCAAGATATAGCATTAAATGATAGACAAAAGTCAAGAAAGATAATTGCCAAATGCCAAATTATTTCAATCCATATACAGCGATAATGCTAACTGTTAATTTGTTTAATGTGGATCATGCCTTAGAATGGTGCCATAAACAATGATGCACAGATTCAGAGCCTGCTAAAAATACTGTGACATTATTTTTTGTCAATGTGACAGAATTACTGGCATCATTAAAGAAGCGCAATAAACCCAAACTTAGACATGTTCCTATTTTTAGAGTTTTCCTCTTGATAAAAATTGGCAGCGTGTAAAGCAAGCCTTTGATTCACTTTTGTCTGTTTTTCTCTACCACCCAAGATTGGTTTCAAACTTATTCACACATAAGAGCTCCTGAGAAAGCCATTGCCATAACTAGTGTGGTGAATATGTAGTTTAAACTTCTATATTGTTTGTAGGAAAGTACATTAACATTTTGATTGAAATGGTTATGCTTGCACTGGAATAGCAGCATGGTTAGGGGTCAAACTGTTTTTTTGGACATGATTGAGTTATATTGAAGCCACGATGTATGGAGTGCCTGTCCTCATTGTTTGTTTATTGACCATTGAAGTCTTAGGTCTTGGTATCCACAAACTGGAAAATTCTACAACGCCTTGCTTAGTTTTCTTTCCACATTCAAATATGGCTTCCATCTGCATCTGGCTGGAGTTACATACTCCCATTCTAGTTGCCAACCTCCTCAACCTGGTTTGACCAGGTGTCTCTAGGAATGCCTTTATACCTTACATCACCTGCTACAGCTATCAGTGACTCCTCTGTTCCATAAATCACTCCATGCTACTTTGCTGAGAGTCAGAACTAGCTAGTGTGCTCGGAACAGTTAATCATCAGGTGTGAACTTCGGAGCCATGGCTGGTCTGGGAGGCAGATAAATAGAGAAGGAAAAAGAGAAGTAAACAGGAATGCAAAGTTGGTAGTAAGAGAGAGATGGAATGGGGAGGTGGTGAATGAAGTCAGAGTAAGAGTTTAATATTTGGGAAGAATAAAGCCTGGGATGGTAAGAGGTAGGTGATGGTGAGCAAGGGCATATGAGGTAAGGATGAAGTGGGAATGGAGATATAATGTTGGTTGGATTGTGGAAGTAGAGTATGTACAAGGACCATAACTTCTTATAGAGCTGGGAGAAGCAATAACACAACAACTTGGTGAGGGCTGCTCTGAAAATAGGAAACAGGGAAAAAGTGAGTGAAACTGCAGAATGGGAGATGAAGGAGCTCGAACAATGGTTCTGAACTGAAGACAAAATCATGCTATGTTTTACAGCAAGTGAATGTTGAGATAATGAATTGAACATCGTACAAAAGTGAGATGAACATTCGGGTCAGAGTTGACTTGCAGTTCAATGCAATTTTATTAACAAAATATACTAAAAGACACAAAATGGGCCAAGTGGCTGAATATTATCTAAAACATTGTTCTTTTGTGAAACTCCCAATTCTATGGATGAATATTTGAAAAGGAAATGTATATTGGTATTGGGATTATGAAGAAAAATAAGCACTTCTCTCATTCTGTCAAATAATGTGGAATATTGCCCAGAGATTGTCAGTAATTACTGAACTTATTCATCCTGGAATTAATTTCCAACTGTCTTTTAAATAATTGCAATGATCTGCCTATTGCAGAGCTGTATATATGTGTTTTGCTGGGCAGTGTGAAAACATAGGCATTTAAATTATTAAATGTTCACACCACAACCTTTTAGATGTTATTAGATGCCTGGGAGTTGCATCTTTTCATAATGCAATCATTTCTGTTTATCAGGTACTGTGCCTTTTTAATAATGTAGTCTGTCACATTGAACTGTAGAAAACGCTAGAACCAATTGTAAAAGAATAATAATGAACACTGAGTAAAAAGAATGTCTTCAGGAGATGTGGATGACTTTCTTAACTCTGTAGGCCCTTAGTAAATTGTTATCTTCGACCAGTTTCTATGTAAACTCGTTTTACTCGGGTACACTACTTGAGATGAACAAAAGGGTCAGAGTTGACTTGCAATTCAATGCAATTTTATTCACAAAATATACTAAAAGACACAAAATGGGCCAAATGGCTGAATATTATCTAAAACGTTGCTCTCTTGTGAAACTCTCAATTCTATCATTAATTATTTTACCAAGTGCAGCAGTCTTTGTTGCAATCCTTATCTAAACTAAAACCGGCTACCACACTAGGACCAGGTACCACCTATGCAGTTGAACCTAGCCAGGCTCTGGTGAACTTGGCAAAAGTTGGTCCCGCATGTGGTCACTTCCCTCTCTCTCTCTCTCTCCAGGTGGTCGAAGGTCTGCTGCTGGATCAGGTTTAGTATTGCTTTGGGAATGACTACCTGGTGTCACTTCTTATCCCTACCTGCTACATTCTTCCAGAAAGTTCTCTGGCCCTCAGCCATTCAATCTTCCAGGTCAATGTTGTGGCATCCAATGGGATCCCTGAAGTCATGTATGGAAGATGATGGGGCTAGCCTCGGCGTTCATCCTCCGATGTGTCAAGGGCAGGTCCCCTTCTCTATCCACAGTCACAAAGGAATCTTGGGCACTGGCGAGTCTGCTTGATGTACTCCAAAACATAAGCCAGCCTTGTTTTCCAACTCTTCCCATTTCCACAACATGCAGAACCAATGTAGTTTACAAAATACCATGCAACGACTGCCACAAGCATTACATCAAACAGGATGGAGACTAGCCATCAGAATACACAAACATCAGCTAGCAGCAAAACAACACAACAAACTTTCTTTAATATCAATACACTCAGAAAATGAAGGCCATCAGTTTAACTGGGACAATGTAACCATAGTAGCCCAAGCCAAACATAGACATGCATGGGAATTCCTAGAGGCATGGTTCTCCACCCATACGTCAATCAACACACATATAGAATTGGACTCCATGTACAAACCCATACGGATCAAAACCAGAAATGACACTACTCATCGGACCAGACAGTATAAATTCCAAGCAGAGTAGAACAACATCGCTTCATCGGAGGCCTCACTAATGATGTTACCTAGCATGGTGATGAAACATCTGAACGAAAACAAGCCAACAACCTGGGCTTGTCCTTGTTTGGCTTTATCTGATGCAGATACTTTGTGCTTGACCTGTCCTGAAAATCCCGTTGGGTCAGGCTGTTCAAAGGTTGCCTATTTTGGTTTCAGGCCTAGCTGTTCAGGCTCTGAGCTATTTGGCTACTTTTGTATACAAAAGAAAAAATAGCAAGTTGATTTTTATACGAGGAAGATAATATTCCCTTTCCTGGATTTTGTTCAAATTTATTGTCATTTTATTTTGATCAAAGTCTGTTTTGATTGCAACACTTAACAGATTTTTTTTGGCCTTTATTCCAGTTCACATTCTTGACAGAAAACACAACAGGCTGATTCTGGCACAAAGACAGAAGTTGCTGGAAGCTCAGCAGGTCTGGCAGCATCTGTGAAGAAA
>NW_025978749.1:0-6375 GCF_021869965.1 Rhincodon typus | reverse complement strand
GTGAGGCACGACCTACCCTTCACAAAACCGTGTTGACTATCCCTAATCAAATTATTCCTTTCTAGATGATTATAAATCCTATCTCTTATAATCCTTTCCAACACTTTACCCACAACCGAAGTAAGGCTCACTGGTCTATAATTACCAGGGTTGTCTCTACTCCCCTTCTTGAACAAGGGGACAACATTTGCTAGTCTCCAGTCTTCTGGCACTATTCCTGAAGACAATGACGACATAAAGATCAAAGCCAAAGGCTCTGCAATCTCCTCCCCAGCTTCCCAAAGAATCCTAGGATAAATCCCATCCGGCACAGGGGACTTATCTATTTTCACACCTTCCAGAATTGCTAACACCTCCTCCTTATGAACCTCAATCCCGTCTAGTCTAATAGCCTGTATCTCAGTATTCTCCTCAACAACATTGTCTTTTTCCTATGTGAATACTGACGAAAAATATTCATTTAGCGCCTCTCCTATCTCTTCGGACTCCACGCACAACTTCCCACTACTGTCCTTGACTGGCCCTCATCTTACTGTAGTCATTCTTTTATTCCTGACATTCCTATAGAAAGCTTTAGGGTTTTCCTTGATCCTACCTGCTAAAGACTTCTCATGTCCCCTCCTGGCTCTTCTTAGCTCTTTCTTTAGATCCTTCCTGGCTAACTTGTAACTCTCAAGCGCCCTTACTGAGCCTTCACGCATCATCTCTACATAAGCCTCCTTCTTCATCTTGACAAGAGATTCAACTTCTTTAGTAAACCACGGTTCCTTCGCTCGACCACTTCGTCCCTGCCTGACAGGTACATACTTCTCAAGGACACGCAGTAGCTGTTCCTTGAACAAGCTCCACATTTCAATCGTGCCCAGCCCCTGCAGTTTCCTTCTCCATCCTATGCATCCTAAATCTTGCCTAATCGCCTCATAATTGCCTTTCCCCCAGCTATAACTCTTACCCTGCGGTATAAAGCTATCCCTTTCCATCACTGAAGTAAACGTAACGGAATTGTGGTCACTATCACCAAAGTGCTCACCTACCTCCAAATTTAACACCTGGCCTGGTTCATTAACCAGTACCAAATCCAATGTGGCCTCGCCTCTTGTTGGCCTATCTACATACTGTGTCAGGAAACCCTCCTGCACACTTTGGACAAAAACTGACCCATCTAAAGTACTCGAACTATAGCGTTTCCAGTCAATATTTGGAAAGTTAAAGTCCCTCATTACAACTACACTGTTACTTTCGCTCCTATCCAGAATCATCTTTGCAATCCTTTCCTCTACATCTCTGGAACTTTTCAGAGGCCTATAGAAAACTCCCAACAGGATGACCTCTCCTTTCTTGTTTCTAACCTCAGCCCATGCTACCTCAGTAGACAAGTGCTCACCAAACGTCCTTTCTGCCACCGTAATACTGTTCTTGACTAACAATGCCACACCTCCCCCTCTTTTACCACCTTCCCTGATCTTGCTGAAACATCTAAACCCCGGAACCTGCAACAACCATTCCTGTCCCTGCTCTACCCATGTCTCCAGAATGGCCACAACATCGAAGTCCCAGGTACCAACCCATGCTGCAAGTTCACCCACCTTATTCCGGATGCTCCTGGCATTGAAGTAGACACACTTCAAACCACCTTCCTGCCTGCCGGTACACTCCTGCGACCTTGAAACCTTATTCATGACCTCACTACTCTCAACCTCCTGTACACTGGAGCTACAATTCAGGTTCCCATCCCCCTGCTGAATTAGTTTAAACCCTCCCGAAGAGCATTAGCAAATTTCCCCCCAGGATATTGGTACCCCTCTGGTTCAGGTGTAGACCATCCCGTTTGTAGAGGTCCCACCTACCCCAGAATGAGCCCCAATTATCCAGGTATCTGAATCCCTCCCTCCTGTAGCCACGTGTTCAACTGCTCTCCCTCCCTATTCCTCGCCTCGCTAGCACGTGGCACGGGTAACAAACCAGAGATAACAACTCTGTTTGTTCTAGCTCTAAGTTTCCACCCTCGCTCCTTGAATTTCTGCCTTACATCCCCATCCCTTTTCCTACCTATGTCGTTGGTGCCTATGTGGACACGACTTGGGGCTGCTCCCCCTCCCCCTTAAGGTTCCCGAAAACACGATCCGAGACATCACGGACCCTGGCACCTGGGAGGCAACACACCAACCGTGAGTCTCTCTCTTTCCCACAGAATCTCCTATCTGTCCCCCTAACTATGGAGTCCCCAGTGACTAATGCTCTCCTCCTCTCCCCCCTTCCCTTCTGAACAACAGGGAGAGACTGTGTGCCAGAGACCTGTACCCCATGGCTTACCCCGGTAAGTCGTCCCCCCCAACAGTATCCAAAATGGTATACTTGTTATTGAGGGGAACGGCCACAGGGGAATCCTGACTGAATGTTCCCCATCCTGTGTGGGCATGTTGGTCTCATGCAGTTAGCTCTGGTAGAAGTCCCCAAGGTCATCCTGCACAGATTGAGAGCTCAACAGGCAAGGTTTCTTAAGTGTAGAGCTCAGCTACATACTAGGAAATATTTTCATTGAAAATAGCAGTTTAACTAGAGTAAAAGGAAATTCTGCTGCAGTCTTGAGGCATTAGTAGTGACAGGTACACTCCATCGGTTGTAAAATTTATTTTTTAATCAAACTGGGGATGTTTTGGGAAGGCGATGGCTTGGTGGTATTAATGCTAGACTATTAATCCAAAGGCTCAGGTAATGTTCTGAGGACCCAGATTCGTATCCCACCATGGCAATGGTGGAGTTTAAAATTCAGTAAAATTCATAAATTAAGAGTATAATGATAACCATGAAACTGTTGCTAATTGTCAGGAAAAGCCCATCTGGTTCATTAATGTCCTTCAGGGAAGGAAATCTGCCATCCTTACCTAGTCTGCCTACATGTAACTCCAGATCCACTGCAATGTGGTTAGTGCTTAAGTGCCCTCTGGGTAATTAGGGATGGGCAGTAAATGCTGACCTAGTCAGAGATGCCACCATCCCATGAACAAAAAAATGTATATTACAACACACCTCTGGGGAGGAGGGATTTGAACTTAGGCCTTCCAGCCCAGAGATAGAGACACCACCACTGTGCCTTATTAACCTTCCTCTGCAAGTTGTATGTCTGCTTCTAATCATGCAAGTGTTGGTGACAGTTATTCACCTCCTCTTGACCCACCTTCAATTTCTTTTCCACTCTCATTACCATCCACGTTTGGCTTCATGCCATCATCCCCTTCAATCATTCAATTATTTATGCCCTTCACAAATCACAGACATCCCCCATTGTTTTTGTTTTAACCCGCAGTCCAGGCCCTGACCTGAAACATTAAGTCTTAATTTTTCTCTCCGTAAAAGATGTCTGATCTGGTGAGCGCTTCCTGTATTTATTTCCAATTTCCAATATCCACAGTATTTTACTTTTGATTCATTTTTTATCTTACCATTGTCGAGAGCCACATCAGAAATATAAGGTTTAAACCCACAGTTAAGCTGATATACAAAAAGCATTTTACCTCTTGCTGCACCAGACTGCTTCAAGCATAGTTCGGGTTCTGACCGGCAGTCGACAAACATTACATTTAAATCCATCGCACTGTCAGTCTTACTCAGGATTCAGTTTATCCTTATCACAATCAACAACAAGATCTTCCGAGATTCTGTTCCATGTTGTTGTTGAACCATATGACAGGAACTAAGCTTCAATATTGATAAATGTAGCTCTGTGTGTATTGTATATATAGCATCAGCATCAGTATCACATCAAAGTGGACCATGGGCTGCAAATCTGACTGAACTATTTTACCACTGATCTGTTCAGGAAAATATAATCTCACTGAGAAAAGTCAACACTGTGCAGATGTATGTTTATGTGATATTTTGACATGAGGAATGCATTGACATAGCCTGTGCATGCAAACACAGCAGCAGGCTGATAAAAGGAAAACATTTCTCTGCACTAAAATGTATTTTATGCCTTTTGGAGCTGGAGCCAAAGAAACTCAAGTGCGTTTTCCATTGCAACGGGAAATGGAATTGGCACGGCGATGTGGAAAAGTAGAACAGAAATCAGGGATGTAAGTATCAGGTGAGAATCTAAACCAAGGCCCAATCATGTATTCTTGGATAGGCGTAAAAGACCCCATGCCATTATTTCCAAGAAGGAAAAGCAAAGCAGGGTAGGACTTATACACTTAATGGTAAGGTCCTGGGGAGTGTTGCTGAACAAAGGGACCTTGGAGTGTGGGTTCATAGCTCCATGACAGTGGAGTCCCAGGTAGACAGGATGGTGAAGAAAGTGTTTGGTTATGCCTGGCTTTATTGGTCAGTTCATTGAGTATAGGAGTTGGGAAGTCATGTTGCGGCTGTACAGAACATTGGTTAGGCCACTTTTGAAATACTGCATTCAATTCTGGTCTGCCTCCTATAGGAAGGATGCTGCAAAACTTGAAGGGGTTCAGAAAAGATTGACAAGGACGTTGCCAGATTTGCAGGGTTTGAGCTATAGGGAGAGGATGGTGCTATTTTCCCTGGAACATCAGAGGCTGAAGGGCCACCTAATAGAGATTTATAAGAAAAAGAGGGTGAATAGCTAAGGTCTTTCTCCCAGGGTGGTGAGTCCGAAACTAGACGACATGGGATTAAGGTGAGAGAGAAAAGATTTAAAAGGGACCTAAGGGGAAAATTTTTCACGTGGTGTGTGGTGCATGTATGGAATGAGCTGTCAGAGGAAGTGGTGCAGGCTGGTACAATTACATTTAAAAGGCATCTGGATGGTTATATGAATTGGAAGGGTTTAGAGGGATATGGGCCAATTGTTGGCAAATGGGACTAGATTAATTTAAAATAACAAGGTGTAGAGCTGGATGAACACAGCAGGCCAAGCAGCATCAGAGGAGCAGGAAAGCTGACGTTTCAGGCCTCGGCCCTTCTTCAGAAAAAAAAACACAGCATCAGTATCACATCAAAGTGGACCATGGGCTGCAAATCTGACTGAACTATTTTACCACTGATCTGTTCAGGAAAGTATAATCTCACTGAGAAAAGTCAACACAGTACGGATGTATGTAAAAACTGCTGTGTTCATCCAGCTCTACACCTTGTTATCTCAGATTCTCCAGCATCTGCAGTTCCTACTATCTCTAGATTAATTTAGGATATCTGGTCGGCGTGGACAAGTTAGACTAAATGGTCTGTTTCCATGCTGTACACCTCAATGACTCTATTACAGGGGAGCTCTAACCTATATCCAGTTAATATTTATCCCCCAATCACCATCATCATAAAAGCAGATTGGTCAATGTTGCTTTTTGTGATAGCTTGCTGTGAATAAATTGGCTGCTACATCTGCTACATTACAGCAGTGTAACAAAACATCAATAATACTTTAACAATATTTCATTGGGAATAAAGCACTTTGGAGCACCCTTGAAAGTCTCAATAGAAATCCAAGTCTTTTTAATCTAATAGACAGAAATAAATTATTGAGAATTGGAGGGAATTTTTGATTTTGCACATACTTATAAAGCTGGTGAAAGCAGTTTGGCAGCCTGTTTTACATCTTTTACAGTGAATGCTACAAATTTAAAACTCAGCAAGGATGTGAAATGAGCTCAGGAATTGTTATCATCCATTTCTTTCTCTCAAATCCAAGACCTGCCTCAATGTGGTTAGTTATAAGAAAGCAGGCACAAGATGGGACATGGTGTTTGGAGAAATCAGTGCGTCTCAGTAAATAGTAAGAACAATTTGACAAGCAGGTAGAACTGAAACAAAACAGGAGTTGGTAAAAATGCCTTCACATCTACATTACTCTTGGAAACTCGTGGGAAAAGAAGGAGTGGTAGACAGTACTTCTCTCTGTGCATTGTACGCAAACATCTGTTAATCATTTTTATCCATTATATTTCATATGCTACTGTAAGTTCTCTATATTGAGTATAAACAGATATTACCGTCCAATCAATATTGCTGAGGCAAAAATCTTTCAATTTTGATGAATAGGAATTATAAGGTGCTGGAAATGCCTTTAGTCAGATCTGCTTAGCGCATTAATCACACCGGACATAAAAATAATTTCACTTAAGAGAGTTTGCACAATTTTTTTTAAGCTCAACGTGACCCTCGCACACGTATTTCATGTTAAATGTTGTAGGAATATACCGTTTAATTTTTAATCGCTGGTTCTAATTGATTCTAATTCTTTTTAGAAACTAGTTTTAAATAGGTGCAGGAAAAATCAATGTTTTAATAACAAATGCTTTCAGTGCAACAGAATATTAGATGAAAAACCGAAAGAGCTGCGGATGCTGTAAATGAAGAACAAAAACAGAAGTTGCTGGAAAAGCTCAGCAGGTCTGGCAGCATCTGTGAAGA
>NW_025978748.1:504-6375 GCF_021869965.1 Rhincodon typus | reverse complement strand
GATGCTGCTTGGCCTGCTGTGTTCATCCAGCCCTGCACCTTGTTGTCACATATTTCCACTACTTGTCTTTGAAATCATACCATGAGATCTTTATGTCAACCTAAGAGAGCAGGCAAACAGCAACTTAACATTCCACCCAAAATATAGCACCTCCAACAATTCAATACTATCTCAGTGCAAAACTAGATTATCGTGCTCAAGTTCTGATGTTGAAGCTTTGGTTTATTTTCTTTTCTACACAGGGCAACTATTTCAAATTAATTTACTTAATAATTTCAGCAGTGCTTGATAGTTATGTTGATGCTTACTCATTTACACGTTTTGTGTCATGATGTTTTCCATCTTGTTGTCCTTTCTATTGTATATTCAAGAGTTTGCTTTCACGTCATATATATGTTTGTTGAAAATGCTGATTTTTAAAAAACAGCAGGGGGATGGAGGGAGACATTACAGCTTTGTAAAACAGGAAAAGCAGGCAGTGATATGATTCTAGATGGTAGTAATGCTGAACAAATGAAATCCCAGATAGACACCTGGCTTGGTGCAACACAAGTTTTATATTTGCAACTTGAACACCATGGTGGTCGGTAAGGGAACATATTCGCAAGAGGCTGCCTAACAAAAGAACATAAATTTATTGCACAAAATAGTAAGAAAATAGAAGTTTTATTCTTATTCATTCAAGGGGGTATGAGCATCACTAAGCCAGCCACCCCTAAATATCTTTGAGAAGGTGGTCTTGAGCTGCATTCTTGATCCACTGCAATCTTTCGGGTGTAGGCAAGGAGTTCTAAGATTTTAATCCAGCAACAATGTAGGAACAGTGATACAGTTCTAAATCATGATGGCATGTGGTTTGGAGAGGAATTTGCAGGTGGTGGTGTTCTATTGTATCTGTTGCCTTTGGCCTTCTACGTGATAGATGCCAAATGTTTGGAAGATGTTATTGGAGAAGCCTTAATGAGTTACTGCAGTGGATCTTGTAGATGGTGTGGTGGCATAGGATGTGGGTGTTTTTCGCTAGGTCACCATTTATTGCCCATCTCTAATTGTCTCTAAATTGGGTTTGGAGTCACATGTAGGCCAGACCAGGTAAGGATGGCATTTATTGAAACAGGTGGGCTTTTCTGACAATTGGCAATAATTTCCGCGTTAGATTCCTAATTCCAGGATTTTATTGGATTCCAATTTCACCATGGTAGGATTCAAACCCAGGTGACTAGAATATTAATTGGATCTCTGGATTAATAAAAAACACACCACCTTTTTCACTGGCCAACATCTCTGCCTCAGGCTTGCTGCAGTGCTCCAGTGAAGCTCAGTGCAAGCTGGAAGAATAGCATCCCAATTTTCGCTTGGGAACTCCACAACCTTCTGGACTCAATATCAAGTTCAACAATTTTAGGGCTTGAGGTGCCTTCTGCCATGTCCTTACCCCGACCCCCATTTATATGTTATGTTCACTGACCCTTCTTCAGAACTGGACTCAAAATGTTAACTCTGTTTTTTTCTCTACAGATGATGCCAGACCTGTTGGTTTCTCCAGCAATGTTTGGTTTTGTTTGTTTCAAATCTCCGGCATCAACAGTTCTTTGTTTTATTTTAGTGGTATCCCCAAGGATGTTGATAGTGGGGGCATACAGTGATGGCAATGCCATTAAATGTCAAGGTGTGGTGATTAGATTTTTGTTTATTGGAGCTGGTCATTGCCTGGCATTTGTGTGGCGCCAATGCTACTTTATCAGTTTTCAGCCAAACCTGGTTATCATCCAGGTCTTGTTGCATTTGGACACTTTCTGTTTCAGTATCCAAGGAGTTGCAAATGGTGCTGAACATTGTGCAATCATTGATAAACATCCCCACTTCTGATTTTAAAGGGAAGGTCATTGATGAAGCAGCCAAAGACATTTGGGCCTAGGACACGATGCTGAGGAACTCCTGCAGAGATGTCCTGGAGCTGAGATGACTGACTTCCAGCAACCACCCACCCACTTTTCCATGTGTCTGGTATGTCTCCGACCATCAGAGACTTTTCACCCTGAATCCCATTGACTTCAGGTTTGCTAGGGCTCTTTGATGTTGCACTCGGTTGAATGTGGCCTTGATGTCAAGGGCAGTAACTCACACCTCACCTCTGGTATTCAGCTCTTTTGTCCATGTTTGAACCAATGATGTCAGGAGCTGAGTGGCCCTGGCGGAACCCTAACTGGGCATCAGTGAACAGTTTATTGCTGAGCAGATGCTACTTCTTAGCACCGTTGATGACACCTTCCATCACTTTACTGATGACTGAGAGTACACTGATGAGGCAATAATTGACAAATTTGATTTGTCCTGCTCTTTGTGTGCGGACATACCTGGGTAATGTTCCATATTATCAGGTGTTATAGCTGCACTGAAACAGTTTGGATAGGCAGATTATGTCGCGAAGTGGAGAGACATTTTGTGCTTTTCCCTTTGGAGAATACACAGGTCAGGCATTTCAAATCTACTGGCATGAACTAACGGTACTGAATGCAGTCATGTGTTCAAGGCTGCATTCAAATGTTGACATGCTGTGAAGGTTGCAGTCAAAGGTCTATTCCTTATTCAACTTGCATTGCAGGTAAAGGAAGACCTTTTCTCATCTCTTGTACTGCATATCAGTTTAAAAGGGAATCCGGATGAAGGAACCTCAATCAGCCCACAAAACCAAGATTCTTAAAAATCGTCTGTTCAATTGTCAACGGAAACACTGCCAAAAAATTCCAGTATAATGGCCCCAGTATTTAACTATGTACTCTTGGTAAAGATTTCAGAGAGTTATCCATATATTTGCTTTTTGACTTGTCCCTTATTTCTAATCTGTGCATATGTATGCTGCATTACTAATTTTTCTTGCATTAAAAAAATCAGTTCATTTGCATCTGGGAGAAAGATATCCACAATGGAAAGGAATTCTTCTAAATTAAGTTTGATGCAATGAACAGAGTGAATGGGTGAATTAAAAAGAGGGAGCAAATTCATCCCTCCTGTCTTTTGAACCAAAGTGAACTGGGGAACATCGCCCAGGGTCTGGTTGTAACAAAGCGGGCCTCATCCAGGATCTGGTCATAATAAAAGGCAAGGATGGACGGAAACTCTTATTCAGAAATGTTGGCAGATCCCTTCATTAAACATACATTCACAACACAAGTTATAATAAGATCCTAGGGCAACTAACAGAACTGTGTGGGCAGTCAGTATAAGAGCTTCACTTGCAGGGATAGATTAAAATATTATTGAAAGCTGGTTAAATTAGATATTGTAATCTTTTTGGAAGGTAGCATTGTCAGAAAAATAATCTACTTTGTGTAGTCAGAAAATGTTTCATTCCTGATCAAAATGCAGAATATAAAAGAACGGAGACTGTTTTCACTTTTGCCTTCGTGCTTCCTTGGTTTTTCTTTGGTGAGGGGAATGAAGCTGGAATTTTGAATCATGTACATTTTGAGTTACCCAAATTACTCAATAACAAAATCAAGAAGGCAGATCATTAGCAACTTCTGCAGGACAATTAGGCATGAACAGCAAATGTTGACTTAGCCAGTAACTCCTACATCACATGAATGAATTAAAAAATCCAAAAGCATCCACAAACAAAGGAGACAAATTAAAGGTCTATCACTTTAAATGTCTATGTGGCAGACTACACTATATTGAGAGAAGCATTGATATTTATAAATATACATTTTGAGACTTTTAAACACTTGTTGACAGGTCATGACAAGTTGTACCATTTAAACAACCTTCTCCATAGCTAAGATTTCCAAAAGGCACCTGACACTCCACCCTCCTATAACCTTGACCCTTACCCCCAAAGAGGCTACCTGTGAGGATGACACAAGGGGGGATATGAAATGGGTAAAAACTTGGGAGGTGGATGTGGGAAATAGTGAGATTATGCATTTTGGCAGGAAGAACGGAAAAGCTAAATATTATTTAAATGGCAAAAGACTACAGAAAGCTACAGAACAGAGGGATTTAGGAGTGTTTGTCCATGAATTACAAAAAGTTAGCATTCAAATTCAGCACGTATTGCAAAGACAAATGGAATGTTGGCCTTTTTGTAAAAGTAGCGAAAATATAAAATTAGGGAGAATTTGCCAAAACTATGTAAGACACTTGTCAGAGCACAACTGGAATACTGTGAATAATTTTGGGCCTCTTGTCAAAGGAAAGCTATACTGTCATTGCAGTCAGTCCAGTGAGAAGGTTCACTACACTGATATCACATATGGAGGGACTGTCTTATGAGGAAAGGTTGAGTAGATTGGGCCTGTACTTGTTGGAATATAGAATGAAAGGCAACTTTGTTGAAACACACAAGATTCTTAGAGAACTTGACAGGGTAGATCCGGAAAGGTTGTTTTTCCATGTGGGAGACTCTTGGACCAAAAGGCACAAGAATAAGGTGTTGCACATTAAAAACAGAGATGAGGAGGAATTCTTTCTTCGATGTTTTGAAACTGTTGTAAATTCTTTATCACAGAGGGATGTTGAGGTTGGGTCATTATTTGTATTCAAGGCTGCAATAGACAGATTTTTAATCGATAAGAGAAGCAGGGATTATGGAGAAGGGCTGGAAAGTGGAGTTGAGGATTATTAGATCAGCCATGATCTCAATGAATGGTGGAGCAGACTCATGGCTGAATGGCCTACTTTTGCTTTTATTTCTTGGTATTGGTCTTATGGTCTTAAACTCATTCTCAAGCTGTCCAGGGACCATATCCAAAAGGGTAACATAGATTTTCAAATAGGTACATCCTGCCTATCCAAAATAAATGCATGAGAACGGCCCTCCTCTTACCTGGCTTCATCTCTGCACTACGTATTTCATACTTCAGGTTCTCCAAAATCCATTTCAGTGGAGGCAGCTAGTCATTTAAATGACCAAGGTACCTCCTAAAACTGCATGTGTGAAATAGCCTGCCACAATTTATCATGAGTAAGAGATGCTGGGTTTGGGGGCAGGACTTGCAATTGCTGACTTTCTATGGCATTTCCATGTGGCGGAGTTGTTCCCTATCCTGGTGAAAATCAAAGCTATAGTTATTAATTTGAACTGGTCTTGTAATGGTACTTGCAGGAATTGTCATTGGCTGTTCATCTGGATAGTGTTTTTTCCGCATGGAGTGTCATTCCTGTGGGATTTGTTGTTCCATTTCCATTGTTGGAATGTTATGGACTTTAGAGTCTGATGGTTGATGTGTGGATTTGGCAGTCTGATTTATCTGTTCTTCAGAGGGGTTTGAGGTGGAATACGTCTTGAAACAGTGACTTCCCAACAGTGTTAAGAGTATAGAATTGTTTAGCTGCCCTGGCTTGTTAAACAGATCTGTCACAATTTTTTAATTTTGCTGTTGTGAGTGCAAAAACTGGTCTCTGCTTCATGTTACCTTTCATTTCAACTGGTGGTGGGAGAGGAAAACTTCCCAGCCTTGGTGTCTTACTCAATGTTTTAGCTGTGATCTGCTTCTTTGCTCTTTTTCAGTTGCGTGAAGCAGTTTTCTCAGCAATGAACATTCCTGCGTCTCTCTGCCAGTGGATGTATTTTTTCATAGCTCTCCAAAACTGTACTTTAGTTCCACTTTTGACACCATGTTTTGAGTTCTGAAGACAATAGTCCGAACTGTTCTGCGGCTTTATTTAAACTAGCTGAAGACGACAGCCTCCAGTCTGCCTTGTGGTTGACATCATATAAATATGGCAAAACAGGAAACCTGTTATTAAAGACACCAAGGTGCAGAGCTGGATGAACACAGCAGGCCAAGCAGGATCATAGGAGCAGTAAGGCTGACTCTTCGATCTAGGCCCGAAACGTCAGCCTTACTGCTCCTATGATGCTGCTTG
>NW_025978748.1:0-404 GCF_021869965.1 Rhincodon typus | reverse complement strand
GCATCTGCAGTTCCTACTATCTCTAACCTGTTATTAAAGGTTGCATTTCTATCCCAGTTATGGTGTCCAAAGGTTTAACATATACATCACTCATTTCACAAATTTTCGAGATTTTAGTTCTCCTCGTAATTCCGAATGACCCATAAGAACATAAGAACATGAGAACTAGGAGCAGGAGTGGACCATCTGGCCCCTCGAGCCTGCTCCGCCATTTAATAAGATCATGGCTGATCTTTGAGACTCAGCTCCACTTACCCGCCCACTCATCATAACCCTTAATTCCTTTACTGTTCAAAAATTTATCTAGCTTTGCCTTAAAAACATTCAGCGAGGTAGGCAGGCAGGGAATTCCACAGATTCACAACCCTTTGGGTGAAGAAGTTCCTCCTGACCTCAGTCCTACA
>NW_025978747.1:0-6375 GCF_021869965.1 Rhincodon typus | reverse complement strand
ACCACCGAGAAACCGATATCCATTTCAAGCCCACCGACTCCCACAGCTACCTAGAATACACCTCCTCCCACCCACCTTCCTGCAAAAATGCCATCCCCTATTCCCAATTCCTTTGCCTCCGCTGCATCTGCTCCCAGGATGAGGCATTCCACTCCCAAACATCTCAGATGTCCTCGTTTTTCAAGGACCGCAACTTCCCCCCCTCAGTGGTCGAGAACGCCCTCGACCGTGTCTCCCGCATTTCCCGCAACTCATCCCTCACACCCCCTCCCCGCAATAACAACCAAAACAGAATCCCCCTCGTCCTCACGTACCACCCCACCAACCTCTGGATCCAACGCATCATCCTCCGACACTTCCGCCATCTGCAATCCAACCCCACCACCAAAGACATTTTTTCCTCCGCACCCTTATCTGCTTTCAGGAGGGACCACTCTCTCCGTGACTCCCTTGTCCGCTCCACACTCCCCTCCAGCCCCACCACACCCAGCACGTTTCCCTGCAACCGCAGGAAGTGCTATACCTGCCCCTACACCTCCTCCCTCACCCGCATCCCAGGCCCCAAGAAGACTTTCCACATCAAGCAGATGTTCACCTGCACATCTGCTAATGTGGTATACTGCATCTGCTATTCCAGATGTGGCCTCCTCTACATCGGGGAAACCAAGCGGAGGCTTGGGGACCGCTTTGCAGAACACCTACATTCGGTTCGCACTAAACAACTGCACCTCCCAGTGGCGAACCATTTCAACTCCCCCTCCCATTCCGAAGACGACATGTCCATCCTGGGCCTCCTGCAGTGCCACAATGATGCCACCCGAAGGTTGCAGGAACAGCAACACATATTCCGCTTGGGAACCCTGCAGCCCAATGGTATCAATGTGGATTTCACAAGCTTCTAAATCTCCCCTCCCCCTACCGCATCCCGAAACCAGCCCAGCTCATCCCCACCTCCCTAACCTGTCCTTCCTCCCACCTATTCCCTCCTCCCACCTCAAGCCCCACCCCCATCTCCTACCTACTAACCTCATCCCGCCCCCTTGACCTGTCCATCCTCCCTGGACTGACCTATCTCCTCCCTACCTCCCCACCTACACTCACCTTTACTGGCTCTGTCCCCGCCTCTTTGACCTGTCTGTCTCCTCTCCACTATCTTCTCAGCTGTCCATCTTCTATCCGCCTCTCCCTCTCTCCCTATTTATTTCAGAACCCCCTTCCCCTTCCCCATTTCTGAAGAAGGGTCTAGGCCCGAAACATCAGCCTTCCTGCTCCTCTGATGCTGCTTGGCCTGCTGTGTTCATCCAGCTCTACACCTTGTTATCTCTGGCAATGAGCTTCTGGTTTTGTGATGCTGATTGATGGAAAATTTTGATCTGGATACTAGGGTTACCTCCTTTCTTCAAAGTAGTGACATGAGATCATTTACACCCTCTTGGGAAAGCAGACAGGCTTCAGTTACATCATGTTCCAAAGGCACCACCCCTCACAACATAGCACTCCTCAGTACATACTAAAGTGTCAGCACAGGCTTTTGTGCTCAAGTCTCTGCAACAAAATTTGATCCCACAACCTTCTGGCACTCGAAGATGAGAGTGGGATTAACTGAGCTATGGCCAACTCTTTCATTATAATCCATTGAGAAATTGTTAAATAGCTTCCAGTGGAGTTACTGCCACTCATAAATTCCTCTTACTGGGACCAATAGCAAGACTCAAGCCTGTATAGGCAGAAGCAGAACCTTAGGTGACATTATGCTGGCACCAGCTAATTAAGAAACAGTTTCTAGGATTGCCATCGAACTGAGATCTGCCTCCTAGAGATGGTGGTCCAGTCAGAGGGCCAGCAGCTTAGCAACAATGGCAAAATGGTGAGGTGACCCTTGCTGAGGCTGCAGGAAGTTGAAGAGAGCACTTCCATGTTGAGGCATCATAAACGGTCAGGCTTTTAATTTGGAGATTGTAAGAACTGCCAATGCTGGAGTCAGAGATAACACAGTGTGGAGCTGGAGGAACACAGCAGGCCAGGCAGCATCAGAGGAGCAGGAAAGTTGACATTTCGGGTCGGGATCTTTCTTCAGAAATGGGAAGGGGGCAGGGAGCTCTGAAATAAATAGAGAGAGGAGGGGTGGGGCTGGGGAATGTAGGTGGGATGGTGATAGGTGAGTGCAGGTAGGCAGTCGTGGGAATTGGTCAGTGAGATGGGAGGGGCGGATAGGTGGGAGGAAAGATGGACAGGTTGTGTCAGGTCAAGGAGGCGGGGATGGGGTGATTTCGAAACTGGAGTTGAAATGGTTCGCGCCTGGAAGGTGTTGTCATTTGTCACGAACAGAGTGCAGGTGCTCTACGAAGCAGTCTCTGACAAATTGACCAACAACAACACCTTCCAGGCGCGAACCATTTCAACACCCCCTCCCACTCCCCAGCCGACATGTCCATCCTGGGCCTCCTCCAATGTTACAATGACGCCACCCGCACACTGGAGGAGCAGCATCTCATATTCAGCCTTGGGAGCCTACAACCAAATGGTCTCAATGTGGACTTTACCAGTTTCAAAATCTCCCCACCTCTGGCCTCATCCCATGACCAACCCTCCCTCTCTTCCCTGCCTCCTTGACCTGACAAAACCTGTCCATCTTCTCTCCCACCTATCCACCCCTCCCACCTCACTGACCATCCCCACCACTCCCTACTTGCGCTCACTTATCACCATCCCACCCACCTTCCCCAGACCCACCCCTCCTCTTTCTATTTATTTCAGAGCTCCCTTCCCCCTCCCCCATTTCTGAACAGGCTGTTAATTTAATGTGCCAGGGCCATCAGAGGAGTTCACCTCCACCCCATCACCCTGCCCTGTGGTGGTGCTATAGCAGCAGGGTAACCCTTCCAGGGCCATTGAGCAGCCATAAAGGAGGACCGAACCACCCTCCAGAAATACACATTGAGGTTCCCACAGTTCACCTGGCAGTCCTCCCTTCAATCCTTTAATTGACTGCCACCACTGGTCAGTGAGATGTCATGCAGCCAATGTTCCAATCCCCTCAAATCAAATTTCACTATCATTTTATGAGACCTCTCGCCTCCCAGTCCATCTGCAGCAGGCTGACATAATCCAAGCCAAAGTTTTTATACCACGTTTAAAGTTTAGATTATTGAAGTGTGGATATCTACACAATCTAATTAGCTT
Organism: Rhincodon typus; assembly: GCF_021869965.1. NCBI lineage: Eukaryota > Metazoa > Chordata > Chondrichthyes > Orectolobiformes > Rhincodontidae > Rhincodon > Rhincodon typus. The sequence continues at coordinate 3,192 of NW_025978747.1, read as the reverse complement.
TTCTCCTTGAATGTAACTCAATTTAATAAGATTTTGTGGCTATACTTAGCATGTGAAAGTGTAATTAACATGTAGGTCTTTAATTAGAATTAATTAATTATATATATATATATCCTAAATTAGTCAACTGGTCATTTTGAATGAATATTGTGCTAAAGGAAATGGTTCACTTGTGTTCACTTTAATCCGTGTTAAAAATGAATAATTATTAATTACTGAAGTAATGACAAAGTTCTATTTGAATATGTAAACATTTTACATGGGAACATTTGCATGGTTTCTGGATGAATCAACAACATGGATTTTTAAGAAATAGTTATCTAATTGCTCAGTAGTGAAAAAGGGTTATCAACTTATTCAACATGAGAAGAGATTCGTGATTAGTTGGACCATTGTTGGCATGGAGATACAGCAGGAACAGTTAACTGTTAATCTTAGTTCTCAGACCAGGCAGGTAAACTCTGACTGTTCAAGGTTTTTGCATGAGAATGCTGCAGAGATTGACAGTCTCCATGACCACATCTTTCTCCAATGCAAAAGCTGTAATGTATGTACAAATTTCCTGGTCATACACAAAACAGGGCCCAATGTGTTAACAAATGTAGCTTCCAGCAAACACACAGGTATCACACTGCAAACTCTACTGATAATCTTAAACTGGTTTCTAATGTAATCTTTAGAACAGTAAAGATTATTTGGTAAATGTCATCCAATAGCAAAAATCACTGCAAGCCTCATGGTGATCATGTCCATGCTTACAAGCCTCTGAACACCATGTCCAACATTAGATATGATTCTTAAACAGTATTGATTACATAACCCAGATATGAGATAAGAATTAAACTGGAAATCAATTTAGAATTATCAATTGGGCTCATGAAGTGATAGATTTGACTTGCAGAGACACTAACTTGGAGATATACTTCCCGCAATCAATGACAAATATCTAATACAGTTTTTGCAAGATTTCTTTCAGAGTAAGAGACAAATGCTGTCAGGTCTAAGACACCTCATCCCTACCTTGTGGAAAGCAAGACCTTGCCATGGCTTGAAATCAGTTAGGAAACTTGCCTCTACATTCCCCATCTTCCAGTTCTATCAAATTATACATTACTGACCATGGGGTTGCCATTCTACAGTAATGCCAGGTCAAAGGAGTGCACCCATGCTGTCAAAATCTACAATCTCCCACCCTATTGTTAAAATCCAGGTCCATTACCCAGTACTGCAGCACTGAGCTCAATCACACCCCCTGCAAAGTAATGCTAAATATTTAGATATCTAAATTGATTTGGCATATCTTTCACATCATCTTGTTCTGTATTCACAGCTTTTAAGACTGGTTAGGTATCAAAATTGCAAACACAGGTTTAAATACCCTACATCCTGCTAATATTTCAAGGTTTGCATGTGTTTCCCGTGTACCAAACCTTTACCTCCGTGTTGTGAAGCTTTGCTATTTGTTCATGAAAATATTCCCACTACAGTGATCATAGGTACATTAGAAACAGGAATAGGTCATTGGGCCCATCAGATTATTCCACCCTTCAAATAGATTCGAACTGATCTGTACTTCAACTTTATTTTCATGCCGTTGCTCCCTACTCTTTGCATACTGAGAAGCTAACTGTGTTAGTCTCGCAGTGACTACAATTAATTTAACATCCCCAGACTTTTTTTGATGAAAGATTCTAAACGCGTGGTTACTTTTCTCTCTCTCTCGAATAGCCTAGCTCTCATTTTAAGATGATGTTCTCTTGATCTTGATTCGTCTGTCACAGCAAATAGTTTCTATGTATCTATTCAATCAAATCCTTTCAGCGTTTAAAATACCTTAATAAAATCGCCTCTCAATGACCTTAAGCGAGGGAATACAACTTTTATGCAACCTGCGCTCAGCATCTAAGCCTCAAAGCCGCGGTACCTTTTTATACCCGCCCTCAGCAAATTCAATATATCCTTCAGATGCAGTGTCTAAAATTGAACGCCGCTTTCCTGCAGGGGTTTGACCAAAGTTGTACGTACCTGAAAAATAATTTCCTCTCTGATTACCTTTTCGCCTCTGCCTGCTGATTTGATACTTAACATCAAAATCCCTTTGTGAATGTACTAATCGTGTTGTAAGATAGTCGTGCTCTATCATTGAACAATTTGGTCACTGCAGAGTGGGAGTGGAACTTAGTGAAAGAATTACTCCCTCAGTTCCAATGCCACCTGGGCTCTATCGCAAGTGGTGTTCCCATGAAAATCAAATTAGCTGTAAACTCCAGACTGGAACTTTTGAATACTTCTGCATTGTGTACAAAGTGTTAATAACAGACAACCTGACACAGCGTTGCACACGAGGAATGAAGGGCAACGAGACAAACTTGGGGCAGATTGAGGTTGGTTAATGTGAAGGTGCCACTGTTGGACTGGGGTGGACAAAGTCAGAACTCACACAGCACCAAGTTGTAGTCCAACAGGTTTATTTGAAAACATAAGCTTTCGGCGCCTCAGTCCTTCTTCAGGTGCTCGTGAGACAGATAGAATCAGACAAGAATTTAATTGAATGTTCACACCATTGATGAGGATGTACTAAACAAACCTAAGATGCTGTTAAATCTTTAATCATTTAGAAGGTTTTAATTAATTCATATACATACGTAGATCCCCGAAATCCTTTCAAGTCACTGTCCTGAGAGAACTAAAGGTATTATCAGTGTAAAGAAGAGGTGACATTTTAGGTCAGTCAATGCATGTTAGGTGTGAGACCTCGTTTGGAATCTGTTTGTGTTTTAGTTTGGACTCAGACTGGTTTTATTTCTAAAGCAGGAATTCATAAATCACAATATTGACTGACTGTCTATAAATTGTGTCCTTTTTGAACAAACTAAAATGTATCTACAAATATAAATTCACCCCATAGATTCATGCATGTGAACGAGTGGGAGTGTGAGGGGGGGGGAGAGTGTGTGTGTGTCAAGAGAGGGGAGAGTGTGTGTGAGGGGTGCAGAGAGAGTGCATGTGTGTGAGGGGGAGGAGAGTGTGTGTGTATGTGTGGGAGAGAGTGTGTGTGTGTGAGAGAGAGAGAGTGTGCGTGTGTGTGTGTGTGGCAGAGATATGTGTGTGTGGGAGAGAGTGAGTGTGTGTGTGTAGGAGTGAGTGTGTGTGTGTGGGAGAGAGTGAGTGTGTGTGTGTGGGAGAGAGTGA
>NW_025978746.1:3354-6375 GCF_021869965.1 Rhincodon typus | reverse complement strand
CATGCATTCACATTGCAGTAACTGTCAGAGAGAGATTAATAACTACACTCTCATTCACAAAGCTAAAATGGACATACACAATGATAACTACACTCCCAGTTTCACAGCATAAACTGACGAGGACAGTCTGATAACTACACTCTCCTATTCAGAGCAGAATCTCACAGGTACATATTGGTAACAGCACTCGCACATTCACCAGGCAGGAACTGACAGGTATACTTCGATAAGTATATTTACAGACTGACAAGGCAGAAACGGAGAGGCATAGACTGGTAACTGTATTCATATTCACACAGCAGAAACTGACAGATACAGATTAATATTGTCACTCTCAATTCTCAGAGCAGAAATTAACAGGAACAGACTGGTAAATACACTCATACATTTACATCAGAGAAACTGACAGGTATATATAGATAAATATATTGATTATATAAATGATTTGGAGTTGGGTGTTGAGGATAAAATCTCTAAATGTGCAGATGGTACTAAGCCAGGGAGAAGAGTGAGTTGTGAGGATGATACTGAGTGACTTCGCAGGGACATTGACAAGTTGGCCAAATGGGCAGAAACCTGGCAGATAAATTTCAATGCAGAAAAATATGAGCTCATGCATTTTGTTAACAAAAATACAGAGAAACAATACCAGCTCAATGGTACAGCTTTGAGGGGAGTATTGGAACAGAAAGATCTTTGGGGTTCATGTGCATTGTTCTCTGAAGGTGGCCAGGCAAGTTGAAACAGTTGTGAAGCAGGCTCAAAGGATCTTTGGGTTTAAAAATAGAGGCACTGAGGATAAAAGCAAGGAAGTAATGCTACACCTCTACAAATCATTGCTAAGACCACATTGCTCAGACTACATTTGTGTTCAGTTCTGGGCAACTTATTTCAGGAAGAACCCTCTGGAGATGGTTCAAAGGAGATTACTCGAATGACAGCAGGAATGAAGGATTTTACGTTCAAGGAAAGATAAATGAAATCAGGCTTATTCTCCTTGGAGCAGAGAAGATTAAAAGGGGACATTATGGAGGTGTTCAAAATTATGAAGAATTTTGAGAGGGTAAAGTAGAATACTCTGTTTCCACTATGTCAGTAACCAGGGGTCGCAATTTCAAGACTGTCACCAAGAGAGCTAGGAGTGAGATGAGGAGAAACATCTTTATTCAGAGCGTTGTTAGGATTTGGAATGTGCTGCCTGGGAGAGTGTTTGAGGTGGATTCCATATGAGGCATGAAAAGAGAGCTGGATATATATTTGAAAATGATGAAGTTAGAGGGTAATGTAGATAGGGCTGGAGAACAATCCCGCCTTGAATAATAGCTCACCACAATTAAAAAATAAATGCAGAGTAGATTCAATTCATTGGCTCATCTGCCCTGACCCACTGAACAGGAGATCAAATGGATACTCAAGTTAGGAATGGACAGTGCAAAATGTCAAATCCCTGCCATCAAGGGTCAGATCATGCTGCAGCGGGAGAAATTGGCCCACTCAGAGTTATGTGAGAGATGGTTATTCAGATGGTTTCTCAAGGCAAGTTCATCTTTGGAACTGATGTCTGGCTGAGTGAATTGGAACAAAGCTTAACGATTTGTCAGCTGCAGAAACTTGACACTCCTCTGTCCTCTCTTCCTTCTCCCCCTTATTTGCTGGAAGGAACAATTGCTATCTATCAATTTGTGAAGCTTCAAAGGGATTCTTCTGTGCTGTCTCACAATGTCCGCGGAAGGTTGGCATAAACGTTTCCCTCTTCATCTTGACCTGGTTCCTCATCCCCTCTCATAGCTGTGTGCCTAGGGTGGCGTATGTGATGCAGGATGGTTGCTGGTCTGCTTGGTCAGCCTGAAAATAGGACAATACAGAAACGTAGTAAATGAGGAGCAGGAGCAAAATTGGTGGCCTCATGGACAGTGAAGATGGTTATCTCAGAGTACAACGGGAACTTGATCAACTGGGCCAATGGGCTGAGGACTGGCAGGTGGAGTTTAATTTAGACAAATATGGAGGTGTTGCATTTTTGGTGAGGCAAACCAGGGCAGGTTAATAGTAGGGCCCTGGGGAGCATTGCCAAACAGAGGGATTAAGGGGCGCAGGCACATAGTTCCATAAAGTGGAGTCACAGGCAGACAGCAAGTTTGGCACACTTGCCTTCATCAGTATAACAGTGAGTATAGGAGTTGGGATGTTATGATGTGGCTGTACAAGACATTTTGCCCCTAAGAACTCCATGCAACTACTTGAACAACATTCACTGCTCTGGCCCCAACCACTTTCTGTGGCAGAGAATCCCACAGGCTCCCCACCCTCTGGGTGAAGACATTTCTCCCCATCTCAGTCCTACCCTGTCTCCTTTAGATTATGACCCCCAGTTTCTGGACTCACGTGCCCTCAGCCCCTCCTCCGGCCACATTTCTAGTATTGTGTACAATTCTGGATGCCCTGCTTCAGGAATGATGTTGAACTAGAAAGGACACAAAATTTTTTTTCAAGGATATTAATGAAACTGGAGGGTTTGAGTTATAAGGAGATGCTGGATAGGCTAGGACTGTTCTTCCTGGAGCGTAGGATGTTGAGTGGTGATGTTACAGAGGTCTATAAAATCATGAGGGGCGTACATCAGGTGAGTATCCAAGGTCTTTTCCCCAGGGTAGGGGAGTCCAAGACTAGAGAACAGAGATTTAAGGTGAGAGGGGAAAGATTTAAAAGAGACTGGAGAGTAACTTTTTCATGCAGAGGGTGCATATATGGAACAAGCTGCCAGAGAAAGTGATGGAGGCTGATACAATTACAACATTTAAGAGGCACCTGGACAAGTACATCAATAGGATAGGTTTTGAGGGGAATGGGCCAAATGCTGGCAAATGGAACTAGTTTAGTTTGGAAGATTTGGTTGGCATGGACGAGCTGAGATGAAGAGTCTGTTTCTGTGCTGCCTGACTCTATGATTAGGGTATTCGGCCCTTCCAGCTTTCTCCAGCCATTCAATGGGATCATGGCTGATTACCCCAGTTATCCCCT